>NC_136966.1:1548895-1602052 GCF_032717465.1 Coenobita brevimanus | reverse complement strand
TATATCACTCACTCGATGTGGTGCTGCTCTCGGGTGACTACCCTTTCCTCTCGTCCTTCCTTCTTTACTTCCTTCGTCTTCTATCTTTCTTTCCTCTTCCTTCTGTCAATACGTTGATTTTACACTAATTGATATAAGCCAAAATGGTATCCTGTACACCAGGAAACCATTTGCTACGCTAAGGTGGTAACCATACAAGCAAACTATGGCGCCTGGTGGTTTAGTGGGTAATTAAGGCGCTCCAGTCAGATTGAGCCTGTATAAGTTTATATCCAAGGGATGGATGGGGTTTATTCCTCACGAAATGCCACTCAGGGATGAGAGAGGCTGGTCTGCTGTCTTTAATGTCGGGACCAACTTGCCTAGCCCCGGGCTTCAACGCTCTTTATGAGGCAACACAGGATTCGATGATGTATATATGTATGTATGTATATTATTTCTTCATGATGGTAGCTGGGTGTGGTAACTACTGGAACGAAAGACATTCTCTCACACTCACACCGACACAGAAACACACACACACTCCCGCACAGACAAAGAAACTTGCCCCCTCTCCATGGGAAAACTCGAGATTCCCTGAGGGTTCGTTCACCTTTATGGATCAGATTTTTAGTTGATAAAATTATTTGAATGAATGTATCTACATGCAGAAAGAATTCAGCTCTACTTCACATAGGAGTAAAGTTAGTTTCTGCCCAGCGTGACGGTCGGATGAGTCCGGGTCGGGCCGGGCCGCTCATTTCCAAAGTTGGCAGAGGATAAACATCAACCACTCGTAATCAAATGGTGTGCGTATCGAGACTATATCAATGAAACCCGTCATAGCCAGTTGCGTCAATTTGACATGCTCTTTTTCGTTTATTTATTTATTTAATTTTACCACCATCCAGTGATTAAATTAGCTTTGATAACCTTTATTGTTCAGGGTTAAAAGCACTTCAAGAAATCAGTTGATTAAAAGTGCTTGAATATTATCAGGTAGATACTCTTCATTAACCTTTTTCACTTCCAGATATCCCCCTAGGAATAAAAAAAAAAAAAAAAAAAAAAATTGGTTGTAAGAATAAAACGTAAAAATAGGATATTGAACTTGAAGAAGACAATACGTACAAAAAATAAATACATAAATAATGGCATAAGAGTTACTGGATTACATCTGGCCATTATTTGCTTCTAACTACTCACCAAATAACTTTCTCTCTAGTTATTGCAATAGTTATAGAAAAAGTTGTCGAAACTGGAAAAGCAATTAAAACTCTGAAAATATTGTTCGGTTCCAAAACAGGAGCTCAGTGAGAAGCAATTTTGTGTTTCTCATTAGCGAGCCAATGAACAGATAGTTATTAGGCTCAATCAGAGTCATTATGGTGATTATGATGACTGTGGGTAATATGCTGGTGTGCAGCAGTCTTGACCACTGCACTACCATCACATATTTATTTTAAATTGTTCGTTGTGTCATCAGATTTATTCAACCTTGAAAAAAAGTGAAAAAACTGGGTATTAGACACAAATTTCATTGACATTTACTGTACACCTGGATGGAGGGACTAATCTGTATTCCTCTGACTGCCGACGCACAGTTTTATTTGCCACTGGGAAACCTTGTAGAATATGAGAGTGAAATATCTGTAATGACACTTAAGCCTATTTATATAGATAGATAGATAGATACTAGATAGATTGATTGATTGATTGATTGATAGATAGACAGATAGATCGATTGATTGATTGATAGATAGATAGATAGATAGACAGGGAACCAGATATATATTTATATATAGATATAGATATATAGACAGTTTAATAGATAGATACATACATACGTAAACACATACATATATAGAAAGATAGAAAGAAGATGAATATTGGATAGATATAGATACTGCATATATAGATATATACATACATACACTCCCATACCACTCCATTCGGCTTAAAGGAGTGTTTCCAGCGTTATTAATGGATTTAACTAAAAAGCGTCATTTTTTGCATAACATTAGTACTGAAGATGTTAGCAAAAATTCATTTCATTAATCCCTTTTCACTATGGGAGAGTTTTCCCGTACTGGTGTTAACAGGAATAAATGCGAGTGCATCAGCTAATCCATGCTCCCCAATCACTGCCATCATTGGTGCTGCCTGTAGAGCCGTTTGTGTGTATTGTCATGCGGCTGTGATGAACCAGTCCCAACCCCGACACTGCATCACCGCACACCGGGCTGCTGCACGCTGTGTGTGGCCAGGGTGGTGCTGGTGGTGGCCACGGCATGGAGGCGGGAGACGGGGGGAGGAAGCAGGTGGATTATAGCTTGGGGATAAGGAAGTGAAAATGCCATAAACCTGCTTTACGAGAATAGTCGAAGTAGTATTAGTACAGTAGTAAATGTAGCAGCAATAGTGGTAGAAGTACTGTAATAGTAGTAATTGTTGTTGTTTTTGCTGTTAGTTATTTTCTTCTTATATAATTAATAATAAAAATAATAATGATATTAATAATCATTATCATCATCATCATTATTATCATCATTATTATTACTCTTATCATTATTATTGTTATTATTATTATTATTATTATTATTATTATTATTATTAATATTATCATTGAAAGATCAGCTTCATTTGAAACGTGAACCCGGTAGACTGGTGGCTGAAGATGTCTTTCTTCGCCAATCCACCATCCCATTATCGGTAGACCGGGGGGGTAGATGAGGGACATCTATATAACTAGGTAGCTTAGAGCTCGCCCAATAATATCGCCCCTCTCTACTTTACCTGCTTCCCACAGGTACAATAAAAGGCGACTAAAAGGGGTGTGGGAATGTAGCAATACCACCATCCAACACCTGGCTTGCAAGCAACCTCGTACCACCTAAAAAGCGGCAGACATCAGGAGGCACTTAGCTGCGATACTCATCTCCGTGACTTATGCCACTGAGCCTGTGGTGGCTTATTCAACCACAGCCTTATGATACAAGATCACTTCATCATCGGTATTACCATTACAATTGCTCTCTCAAGACGTCATCCTAGTTACTCGTCTTACCCACCAACCCACAAAGGGCGCCCAGATACCCGCACCAGGATTTGAATCCTGATGCTACGGGCCTGAGGCTTCGCAGGTACAAACACCATAGCCAAAAGGACAGGCCATGTTACCTACAGGCACGGATTAAAGTGGGGGGGGGTATATCAACTAGCATTTTTCTTGGTAGCCAAATAACTTATAATTAAACAACAAATATACTTACCAAGGCCTGTGTAATAAACATCTCACTTAAATTTTAATAGGAAATAAGGGATTCGGTAATAAAACTTAGGGAAATCGATAATGAAGCAATTATTCAAGCTTGTGATGCTTCCGCTAGTAATCACACTCCTGCGTTTGTGTGTGTATGCGTGTGTTCCGCGTGTAATTGTTAACAGCGAGCAATGCTATTAATGACCTAATCCTAACCCATCGCCATACAGTCTAACGCTAACCTAACCAAACCAAACTTAACCGAACATAGCCCATTTCCACCCAATCCCAACGCTGTTCAGTCTATTAACACCAACGCAGCCTAACAGAAATATTCCCTGCCGTACCCATCCCAGCCCAACCTAACACAAACCAACCCTACCAAATCAGACCCAATCCAACTCGACCCACCGTAACCCAACCCAACATAACGTAATCCAGCATAACCTAACCCAAAAGGACAGGCAATGTGTGTGTGTGTGTGTGTGTGTGTGTGTGTGTGGTTAGGCTAGTAATCTGCAGCCGGCGGTGCAGTAAATGATGGTGAAGCAGCGACCATCAGCTTCAGTACCGTATGGATTTGCTACGTGGACCAGGCCAAGTGTACTGTGGTGTTATGGAGGCACAGCACGAGAAGAGGGGCCAGTAGGGTGGGCCAAGGGAGGAGGGGGAGAGTGGAGAAAGAAGGAAGGGGAGGGGAAGAGGCGAACGGTGAGATGGAGGAGGAAAGTAGGAGAAGGAATTGAAAAAAAAAAAAAAATGGTTGGGGTGAAAGGGGGAGGGGGAGTTGGAAGAGACTAGATAATGACGGGATTGCGAGGGGGGTGAGGGAGAGAGAAGATGAGAGTGTTACAGTAGGGGGAGAAAAGGGAGAGAGAAGGGTTAGGAGCTGCAAGATAGGAGGGGGAAAGGATGAAAGAAGAGAGACATGAGTGGGTGAGAATATGGACAGGACTTGCACGACAGGGAAAGCAGGGTGAGAAAGTGGGTGGGTATGTCGGAAGAAGAGAGAGAAAAGTGAGACAGAAGGGTTGGCAGAATAAGGAGGGGTGGAAGCAGGTAAGGATTAGTAGAAGGCAGCGAAGTGAAAAGGAGAAGAGGGTGAGAGGGGGAAAAAAGAAGGAGGAATTTAATAAACAGAGAGAGGTGGGAAAGAAGAAGGGAAGTAATTAAAGTAAGGAAAGTTTCAGAGGAACACAGAGGGAACACACACACACACACACACACACACACAGAACATGTGCTGCCCGAATTCTGTATTAGGAGTAAATTATGGTGGTGTAGGTGTGAGTGCGTTTACCACACCCCTGAGCCTAAATGGTATGATCCCGTGCTTTGTGTAGGATGGGCAGGGTAGTGGGCAAGGCGTGATGCAGTGCTGTACCTTCTATGCGTCTTCAGCGATTTCGGAACGCCTCTTCCTTAGCGACTTGAGTATACACATGGATTGCATAAATAACCATTAACACTATATCAGCAAGTCATTCAGAGAAATAATCTGGTATGCGAGAGAGTGCAGGAAATAATATGAATCTGTGGAGAAAAACTGTCCCCAGTCTTTGAGGATGAGCGGAGTCGGCGTGTCGTCTGGCGTGGGAGGAGGGAGAGAGGACACGTGCAGGGATGATTCCAGCCTTCTCCATCACACCAGAACTTTCCCACTGCCCCAACTCTGACAAACGATGTGTGTCCAAGATGGCACGCTTCAGCCATCCCAGAACTCATCCACGAAGAAAGTAGGAGAGGACACCACCATCCGAACTTGAAGGGATAAAAGCAGGAAAGTCAGCTGTGTGTGTGGTACCCTCTGAGAAAAAAAAAAAAAAAAAACAGGATTGAAAAGGGTTCAGTCAGCGACGAGAAGTTGAATTAACATTCAGCAACCTCTACATCTAAGTTTCTTTGGCGGCAAGTAAATTGAAGCTGAAAAAAGGCTAAGTATATTTTTCAACACATATACGATTGTCTTTGTTACACTGAAGCGGGAAGGAAGGACAAGCCCTAAGTGCATAGAAAACAGACTGGAATAGTAAAAGCAAACTTTTATTCTTAACAACACACACACACACACACACACACACACACACACACACAAACAAACACACACACACACAAACAAACACAAATAAACACACACACACACACACACACACACACACACACACACACACACACACACACACACACACACACACAAACAAACACACACACACACACACACACACACACACACGGATGAAAAAGGGACAAAGGCGGGACATGATGAAAACTGGTAGGGAGACAGAAAAACGTAGCGAATTTTGATGCGCATGGAGCAGAGCCATAAGAGATGCTTGAGCGTGAGGCATACACGAATAGGCTGAGATTTGTTTATAAAAAGAACCTTGTATATGTAGTAACATATGTTTGTGTTTATTAATACAACAAGTAAGCACTTTGCAATCAAATCAGAGTGAATACAGGAAAAGCGAAAAAAGTAAGAAAAGCAGAACTATGTATAATACTAGGTAGGTGGGTGGGTAGGTAGGAAGGTAGGTAGGTAGAGAGAGAGAGAGAGAGAGGTAAGGGCTACTGAAAGGGTGAATGAAAGCGAATGAAAGAGGGATGCAGGAGGAAGGATGGGGAATGAATGAAAGGAGACGGCACAAATGAAAGACAGGGAGAGAGAGGGATAAGGGATGAAAAGGAAAGTCAAAAGATGAAATTAAGGAGGAAGTGGGGCATGAGAGAGGAGGGAGGGGTAAGGAAAGAGACTGAGATGAGAGGATAGGAAAAGGGGTGGGGTGGCAAGTTGGTTATGACAAAAAAATCAGGATGAAACAAAGGGAAGGGAAAAAGAGGGATGAGGAAGAAGGGAGGGGGGGAGGGAGAAGGGGGTTATCAAGAAGGGGTAGGGGGAGGTAGTAAGGGGTGGGTGGGTCAAAGCGTGAGAGAGAGCAGCACGGGCTCAGCGGGAAGGAACCATGTAAGGGCGTCAGACGGGGTACAGGAACCAAGACATGCACCCAACCCGCTGTGCTATGGCCGGACAAAATAAAATAACATGTAAGGGTGGTGGTGGTAGTGCTGTGTGGAACAGGAACACGGCATTGGAATATAACATTACATGATTTCAATAATTAACCCTGTTTATGTGCATATGTATGTACAGAAAATTGTATGCAACATTTATACATGATAATATTTATAATACCACTACTCACTAAATGAAATAGGAGTGGACGATTCTCCATTTCACATTTTTATATAATATTTGCATATATGTGGACATGAGTTTTGTGGTGCTGATGAGGACGCTATCTTGTGCATCGATATAACCAGGTGATTCAAGGCTAGTCACACAAATGTCCCTCACCTACTTCCCTGTCCCCCATATGGAGGAGGATGGACTACAGAAGATGGGTAACTTATGCCAGCAGTTCACTGGCTTCACGTTTAACAACAACCTGGTGCCATAGGAAAAAAAAAAAAAAGATTTGCACAGCGAACGATTAATCGGTCTTCCTCTATATCCAGTTGTGAGTCGACGCATGAAATCTATAGACAAAGGCACATCTGACATCATACGGCACATCACAGCACATAAGCCATCAGAACACAGCAATCCTGATTTCAGTTGTCAGATCATTGGTAACAGAACAGCACAATATAACACAACATTAGACAACACAGGTGAGGAGGTAGAGCAGAATGGAGCAAAAGCTATGCTTCAACTAATATGGAAGCCTTACCTGCACAGCACAGCACAACACAGCACGGATAGGGGAGGACAGAAGAAAAGAGTGACGCAAGAGTTGTGGCGCCGAGTATTAATGAAAATCTAACAGCACAGCACATAACAGCGCAGAACAGATCAGCACAGGATATCATTGTATAGCAAACTATTGCACAAGTGAGGAGAGAAGAACGGAGTGGGGTAAGAGTTATCTCCCCGTCAAATATGTAAGCATCACTGGGGTTGCATAAAGAGGAAAATTTAGCACCACATCGGAGAACAGCATAGTTCACCTAATATAAATTTTTGCAGCACAATATAGCACATCTGACACAGCTTCACATCACATTAACCTTCATAACACAGTAGTCTTGATGGAAGTTTCATATTTCTTTTCACAACAGTGCACTCTACAATACAGCAGAGCACAGGTGGGATGGGAGGAATAGGGTGAGGCAAGGGTTATGTCCCGAGATGCTTTCATGCGACTGAGGCAATATTAAGAGGAAGATTAAACACCACAGTACAACACAGCACAACAAAACAAACACAACACAACACAGAACAACACAGGTGATGAGCGAAGAAAAGAGTTGACGCATACGGTTCCATCCACTGACTCATGACAGACAACATGAAAAGGAAAATTTAACACCGTAACAAACCACACCTTTGCACAGCATAGCAGAGCACACGTGAGGAGTGAAGAACAGAGTGAGCCAAGAGTTATGTCTCCTACTATTTTCACGCGACAGAGACCATAAAGAGAAAGATGTAACACTACTTACCATAACACAGCATAACAGCACACGTGAGGAATGAAGGGCAGAGTGAGTTGTGTCCTCCACTATTTCCACGTGACTTAGGGAATGTTAAGAAGAATATGTAACACCGCACAGCACACGGCAGGAAAACACAATACTGTAAGCCCTCCATTTTGGCGGGTTTACGTTAGACAGATTTGCTGTTGGCGGGAAAAAGAAAAAAAAATTACCCTTTACTCTGGCAGGTTGACACAATTGACGAATAATTCCCGAACAAGAACCATGAAGCACTGCTACCAAACAGAATAATCTGAGTCCAAACAATTTTGCAAAAGCCACATTTGAGAAATTTGGCTTGAAAATTGCCAACCTAGCAATCCTATTGTTTACCCCAGTCAGCTGGGACAGTAAACAAAGAGCTGACTCGCTATTTCAACCGCCAACGAGAAGAAAATAAGCAAGTGACAGAGTCAACTGAACGTATAAATGTGGAAGATGACATGGAAGAAGATGAATATAGCCTGTCAATGGTTATTGTCTTTGAAGGTTTTGATGAAATGGTGGCACTGGTAGAAACAGCGACGGAGGCAGTTGTAGTACGGAGGAGAGGTCAGCGACGGGGGCCATGGAGGCGGTCGTTAGCCTAACTTTTGTCAGCCTTGGATACTAGTTTAGTCTATCAGTGCACCTCAGTTTCTGGTTATGGGTTAGTTTTCAACAGTTACGTTAATATACTAATTACATATTACCTCTAATAGAATAAAAAGTGGAATAGGAGGAAAATCAAGCTTTTATTGACCCCACAGAACCAATTTAATTTCCCCCATTTAATTAAATCCTTGGATTTGGCGAAATTGGGTTTGGGAAGGTTGTTTTGACACCAAATATTCGCCAAATTGAGGGCTCACTGTACAGAATGGTATCGGTGATAAGGGTGCCAAGAGTTACATGTATATCCCCAGCTATTTCCATGTGACTGAGGCAACATAAAGAGGAAGACATACTAACACCACACAGCACAGTATAACACAGCATATCATGGCATAAGTGAGGAGTGAGGAACATAGTATATCAAGAGTTATGGCCACGATTGCTTACACGTGACTCAGGCATCATAAAGGGGCAGATGTAACATGTGGCGTCTCAGTAAGTTTTATGGCCATTTTATTTAATGTGTCCGCCTGCTGAACCTGTAGTGTCTACGTCACGGCTGGATTAAGCATGTGGGAGGCCCGGGGCCCGCTTGGAAGGGAGGCCCCCTTTCCAACTCCCCATTGGCATACACCACAGACTGGTAACCTAGAAATCCTAATATATAAATAGGACACTTTTAGGTAGGAAATACTGAACAGGGACTATTCATCCAATGCTGTAATATGTAATGCATAAACACGAAATGAAATGAACACAAGTTGCTCTGGTGGGAGGCCCCTCTTGGTGGGTGGCCCAGGGCCCGAGCCCCTTAGGCCCCCCTTAATCCGGCGTTGGTCTACGTCAAGATTAAAAATTATTACTAGTGTATTATCTCTACAGCTTTGTTTACTATCGTACTTCAGATTTATAAAGTATAAATCTATCATAACCGATCCAACTGGCTATTCCAGTTCAAGGCATGCAACATAACGACAGACTTATCTTTTATTTTTACTGAGATCATTAAGTATATTCCGTTGTTTTCTTTTCCCACTTTTTATTGTGCATCTTTATGTCAATCCAGTTATCTACTCCTCAAGTTAGCTAACTTGCTGAAGTTGTTTCCAGAGCCAAGTTTGCTTTGTGTGTGTGTGTGTGTGTGTGTGTGTGTGTGTGTGTGTGTGTGTGTGTGTGTGTGTGTGTGTGTGTTGATATTTTACCACTTTATTTGCTCTGTCTGTTTGTCTGTTTAGCTATCCATCTGCTTGTTTATTACAAATGAACTATCGCCCCTACAAGTACTACCGCCCCTACAAGTTAGATAGAATGTTACCTCCCTTGCATTATTTTACTGATACTTTTATGTCAAATGATCTGTTCATCTTCTGTAAAAAAAAAAAAAGGGGGGGGGGATCTTAGAGTCAAGATAAAATTCTTATTTGTAATCAGTTTTACACCTTATGTTCACATTTTTTACTTTTGTCTATTTATGCATCCATTAGTTTGCTGAAGAGACGAAGACGCCAATTTTACAGAACTGGGGTATTTTCGGTGTCAAGTAGATGAAGCCTTCCTCTAGCAACTGGTATAAGTGGTAAAGGCAAAAGCTATCATCTATTAAGTGAAATTAAATTACTGAAATAATACTATGTTACATAAATTTAAGTAAATGAAATTATTATAAGTTACATAACTGCTTTCTTCTGAAAACTATTATTTTTTTCATAGGCATGCGGTACTTATATAAAATATATGTATGTGTGCTATAATATACTCAAAGGTAAAACTGCAGGCTGTTTGGAAAATAAGATGACTCAGCAAATTCTTCCATAATATTTTTTTCTTCATCATTATGTTGAGAACCATCAGAGAAACATTTTCAGTCCCCCACATATTTTGAATGACCCAATATTCTCAAAGTTACAACAAAACAACCTGAGACACTTTCCACCCTATTGTACTGTATGTTTGTCTACCCATGGAGCTGAGGAGACCCGTTAAAGGTTTAAAGCATTATGAATCACTATTTTAATGCTGATTTTTATTATTACTTTGTTGGCCGCAGTACTGTTGATTGTCTGTCTGTATATGTATGTATGTATGTATGCAGCTTTGTATTTATTTATCTAGCTGACTGGTTCTGTTAAAGGTTTGCAGGATTCATGATTACTGTTTTCAAGTTTATTTTACTTTTTAAACACGTCTTTATTTTTGACTAACTTTCTGTCCCACTGTACCGCTGTCTGTCTGTGGTCCTGGGCTCTGGATGATTCCATACTTTCACGATTGCTTGTTGTGTGCCTACGAAACTAATTCATATTCACAGCTTTGCTCTCTCTCTCTCTCTCTCTCTCTCTCTCTCTCTCTCTCTCTCTCTCTCTCTCTCTCTCTCTCTCTCTCTCGTAAAAGAGACACGATTATCCAACTTCATCTCCCACATCAGTGTTTCGTCTAACCGAATAGCAAAGTCTTTTCTCACGATGCACTGGACACATTCACTATACTCTATTCAGTTTAAATTAACGTTTAACTGCCATCACTCCATCCTGAATGCAGAACTGTAACAAGAGGGTAACACTCGATTATGATACTAGCCAGAAAAATAGTATTATGGAAACGATTTAAAGCCGTAGTACTATAGGATTTTTTTTTTTACTTTCTTTTTTTTGCTACGAAACAAAGCAAAAATAGGCTGCAAAAGGATGAAAATAATTTTTTTTAAACTTTTTGGTGATCCCAGTTCTCCTTCGTTCAGAAAATTAATTTTTTACCAAAAAAAAATAATAATAATTACGAAATACTACAAAACTGCATAGTCCAGCCATCTCTTCCTCCATTTGTCAACCGCGTATCTATTATCTTTACGTTTCATCTCAGTTACAGAGTCCTTTAAGAAGAAATATTTGACACTGACGGTAGACACAAGTCTGTTAAAATTATTTGCGTCATCAGGAGATAGCCAGTGGCCAGACACAACCCCCACCTGTGAAAGGAATAAAGAATCCTGAGTGAAAACATGGCCACATCTATGCCAGCTTTAAATACACAATATTACCCTCGCCTTGCTCTGGTGAAGGGTAGTTAGCCGCAAGAGAACATTGGTTCACTGCGCCGGACGGCCCTGCAGGGTCTATTGCTTGCTTGCGGTTGATGGGTTTGTTCAATTAGACAGACTGTGGTTGCTCAGCAACAACGCCTATAGCCTGAATCTCGAAGAAACAAGACTAGCAATAGAATCTCGTCTCTGACGTTGCGTTTATCTCTTTTCTTTCCGTCTGTCTGTCTATCTGACTGTTTTACTCTCTCTCTCTCTCTCTCTCTCTCTCTCTCTCTCTCCAATATTGCAGCCATGCTAACCTTGCCTCATTCTGCATTCTTCTTCATCCTTCCTCCCTGTTCCCTCCTTAGTCCCTTCCCTCCCTCCCTCTTTCCTATCTTCCTCCCTCGTTCCTCCCTCGTTCCTCCCTGTACCCCCCTTATTCCCCCCCTCCCCCTCCATCTTTCCTATCTTTCTCCCTTCCTCCTTCCTTCCTTCATTTCTCCTTCGACGCTCCCTCCTGTCCTCTCTTCTTCCTCCCTCTTTCCCTTTTCTCCCTCTCTCCTTCCTCCTTCCCTCCCTCCCTCTCTTCTGTCCCTCCCTCTCCCGTTCCTCTCTCCCTCCCTTCTCTCCCTGTTTCCTCCCTCTTTTTCTCCCTCCCACCTATCCTCTCTCTCTCTCTCTCTCTCTCTCTCTCTCTCTCTCTCTCTCTCTCTCTCTCTCTCTCTCTCTCTCTCTCTCTCTCTCTCTCTCTCTCTCCTTCCTCTCTCCCTCCTTTCTCTTCATCTCTCCTTCGTCTCACCCTCACTTCCTTCTCTCCTTCCCTCCTTTTCCTCTCTTCGCTAGCTTGCTCATCCCTCGTTCCATCTTACCACAATATCCTGAACCCTCTTATCTTCATCTAAACCCTCTCGCCTCACAGTATTTTTTTGCCTCCAGTGCTTACCCTTCCCATTCTTCTCTCTCATTACCCATCTCAATTTTCTCCTTTCTCCCATGTTTTCTTTTTACAATCATCCTATTGTACTTCTTACTTTATCCTGTTGCTTATTTTCCTCATCTAACCTTCCTAATTTTCCACATTCGTTGTTTCCATATTATCTATTGTATACTCTCCCAACCCTGCCCTTTTTTTCTTCTTTTCTCCTTTTCTCCTTTTCTCTCCTCTTTGTCTTTCCATCCCTTCTCATCCATCTAGTACCCTATCTTCGTCATCTAAACCCTCCTCCTTCTGCACACTTTTTTGCCTCAGTGGTGCAGTCCCAGCCCCACTCCCCCCGCTCTCTCTCTCTCTCTCTCTCTCTCTCTCTCTCTCCACAAGCACTTTCACCTTCATAATTCAAGGTCGTCTCCTTCTCCCTAACTACCACTCTCCCTTCTCTTTGCACTTAATTTTCTCACCCTCATTTTCTTCGACAGCACATGTATTTCAGGGCTCCTTCCCCCTCCTCTCCTCAACCCTATCTCCTCCAGGTCATTTACCAGGCCAGATTACAATCTTGGCGGAAGGGTGGATTACGGAGGACGAAGGAAGGAGGAAGAAATCTTGGTGGATGACCATGAAAGGGAAGGAGAGTATGACTGTGAGTGGCAATGGAGATTTTGCAAGAAGTCTCCCTTAGCCATGAATTTTCACCACTGTAGTTCAGGATCTCTTTATATGTTAGTGGTGTAAATTGCGACGTTACTAAAAAGATATATGAAGCATGTGAGAGAATGTCAAGGTATAATGGCAAATAGAGCGCCTGAGGGAGAGGTGCTTCCAAGCCTTTAATATCGCCTAGAATATCAGCCTTGAGCCTAATAAGGGGTCGATTCCACAAATGACCCGTTTTCATCCTAACTTTAAAAATCTCCAGCATGGTAAGTTTCACTAGGGAGATACGGGAGTTATTAAGGATTTTATGGAAATCCTAATGTAAATAAGGATTTGAATTTCGTTAAATCAGACGTTACTGATCTACTAGAAGACCTGCCGACATGTAAAAATACCCCCGCTAATACCAATACACCAGTCCTGTATGAGACAGCCCTAGCATGTATTCAATATGGACAGTGGGTGTTAGCGCCGAAGTAGTGACATGTAGAGGTATATGTAGGAGGACTACTGGCCTTGATAGCAGGCTGTGAAGCCTATGCCCAGAGTCGGACACATTAAAAAAAAAAAAATGGTTTGTGCGCTCGGCAAAACCTGCGCCAAAGGTAACAGTGGAGGCAGAAAAAGGAATGAACGTTTCACTGGTTAATAAATATAATGCAGCGACTGTGGAGGAGGCTTTGTGAATGTGTATGAGAGTTGGCTTGCATACAGAGGGGAAATGAAGAGATAAGGCTGGAGAGTATATTGGGGGCCGGAGGTGTCCAGGAAAGGGGGGTTGCTACCGAGAAGGGACAAGATGCATGGACATCTTGGGATCACCAGCTACAGGAGTCAGCCAAAAGACGATAGTAATATGGTGATGATAAATAAAGAGGATTAGAATACGGGCTTTCCTCATACACTTTCTTGAGCGTATCTTGCCAATGAGCATTCTTGTTCATTCCTTTACCGTGCTTCACACAGTTTTCAAAAACCTGAGTGAATAATAAAATGAAAAATAGGGTCAAACAGGCCGATTTTCATGTTATAATTCTCGTCTTTTGAGACAAGTTTACATAAGCTTCAATAAAGATGTTTCATGGATACAGATCAAGGAGGGAATGAGAATAGAATTACAAGCAATGACAACAGCTTGTGGAAAACAGATATATAACAAACTTTGAAATAAATAGAAAACATAAAGACACGAAAAGGTATGGAACATATATAGTATAATTGTACGAAAAGGTAAAGTTAATAATGTAAGAAGAATTATATTATTAAGTCTGTTAGAATGGGGTTCAAATAATCCAATAATAATGGATATTATAAAGGAGGAAAGGCCGAAATGCTACCTGGCAAAACTAGAGCTAATAGAAAACGAAGAAAAGAAAGATGATGAATCGACGGAAGTAAGATGATTTTGATGATGACAGAGGAGATAATTGAGGAGTATTAAGAGCTTCTTCAATCATTCCTGCCTAGCATACTACGGACGAAATGGATTAATTCACAGAAATTCATCGTTGCCAAAAGTTTCATGACTGAATGGCATTGCAAAGAAAAACAGAATACATGGCAAGGAAAGAGGCAAGACGAGGCTGAAAGAAAAAAAAAAGTTTGTGAAGTGTTGGTCCTGTGTGACTGTATCTAAGTTAGCATTACAGTATTATCACCCAGCTAATGAAGGAGTAAATTAGGAGGAGGATGTTGACTTGCTAAATTACTCAAGGTCTATAGAAGCATGAACGGGAAATCGAAAGGGGAGAGAAAGAAAATGGCAGCAATATTTAAAAAAAAAAAAAAAAAAAAAAAGCTGTAAGCGTTTGTGATACCAAGAGAGAGATGGATGTAAATAAAAAAGATATTAAATAAATCAGAGTATATAAAAATATGAAAAGAAAATTGGTCAATAGGAGGAAAGGGGTGGCAAAGGTATATTAGGAAAAAAAATTGTGAGCTTAGGTGGAGGAAGAAAAGAAATATGGCATGAAATACTTATTAATCCAAGGGCTATAAGAACAGCAGCAAAGAACATGATGATAAGAAAAGGATAACAATGCCCAAATGGAGGTAAACTCTAGCTTTCTGGAGGAAAATAGTTTCCCTCAACTGAAATGCGTTGTTTGGCGGTAGCCGGAATAAAGCATAAATGTGAAGCTCTTCATTACGAGGATGTTCTCCGCGGATGAATTAAGTCGTTCGGAGTTAGCAAGAGCGAAATAAGAGACAAAAAAAAGTGGCCTAGTGAAAGCGTTAAGGTGTAGCCCAGGTGTAACATAGATCCAGCGTGTTACCGCCCTAATCATGGTAAGGACTAGACTCAAGGGTGGTCCACACAGCTTAATGTACCATGAACGAAGCGCTGACAGACATATTTGGTCAGTACTTCTTGGGCTGTCTCTTTTAATGCAATAATCTCCGCATAATAGCAGTTGTCAGCTTGCATCCTTCCTCAGTTCACACTGTCTTAGCTCTGAAATTACAAGCTTCTCAGGTTAGTTGTTTCGGGTGACAAACACAAATTTGGTTTACAATTCATCTTGTCGGGTACGTGATATAGTACGGAATATTTTCTATCTATCTATCTATCTATTGCCAGACGCCACAATCCCGTAAGGGGTGGCCATTTGACTTTGAGTTAGTTGTTTTATGGGGAGGGACACTAACCTTCCACCAACCCACTTCCTGACACGTAGGGAGCACGTATAGTTTGGTTTTATAGTTACCACCCAGCGTTGTAAATGGTTTCCTGGCTTACAGGAAACCATTTGGCTTGTCACTCAATGTAAAGCCACCTGTAAAGGAAAGAAAAGCAATAAGAAGTGATAGGAAAGATGGGAGAAACAGGAAGAGAGAAGGGCAGGCACAGAAAAAGAATGATAAAGCTAAGTTACTTCTTCAAAACGGGGATGTATTTTTCATTATAATTCTAGCTGATATTTGAGTTTATTCGGTTTCGAAGAGGCTTTTCCAATTAGAGGAGTTATATATACCCTTCTATGACTCTCTCTTATGAATAAAATCGTCTACAGTGAGCAGGAAAATATTACTAAAGTTGTCCCGACCATAATAGTGATAAATGATAGGAAAGCTGTCGTTTGTTTTTTATAGGATCTTACATGGGTAATTTATTATATGAACCTGACACCGCTAGTGCAAAATCTTGGTTATAAAGGAGTGTGGTTATAATGTACAATGATAAACTCCGTATTAATGGGACAGGAAGGTTCCTAGCACCTCTTCCGTTGTCATATACAAGTAACTTGTATATTACACCATGATCTACCTTGCATGCTGTTTATGTTGTTTTAACGTAGACACAGTTTGCATTAGTAACATACATGAAGGTGCAATGTGCAGAATTAATAAAGGAAGTGTCACAAAATTGCTAAAGCTACTCACAAAGCTGCCCTCAGTCGGCTTTACAGCGCTTCGGGTATTTGGCCTGCCTGAAAGTATTGGGAAAGAATTATTTGTTGGATAATCCAAGAACCTGTTAAGAAAGTAAGAAATCAAATATTACTTTCATTCTGCTTCAAATAACCGTGGGTTTGGGAGGCACTGGTGTGATGTTACCGGACTGAATGAGGTGATCAGTATATGTGTTAAATTACTCAGTCGGTTCTTGTTTTTGCCTGACCTGTCAAACAGAAAAGGCCACTGTTTTTCCACCTTTGTATTTTGTCATTTTCTATTTAGGATTCCGTCTTACTCAGTGCTTGAATGGGAAAAGGATCAGATTGATGATGATGATGATGATGATGATGTTGATAATGATGATGATGATGTTGATGATGATGAATATTTACTAAATAACTACACCTGTTTTCAGCTAATACCATTTCTGTCATGCATCTGCTACCAGACATTCATCATCATCATCATCATCATCATCATCATCATCATCATCCTGACCCTTAATTAGTCACACCTAAAGTTGGAGTGAAGTGGGATCCAGAAGCGAGGAAATTATGAAAGTGGGAGAACTGACACGACCTCTCCCAGTGAAATGGGTCACACAATCATTCACATCATAGAAGCCTTCGGAATCCTGACTCTTCCTTACAGCCATAATAATCTCCACATATACTGTACTACAGCTTAGCCGATGCGCTTTACGAACACCCGTCAAAATGTATCCATCGCGAATGCAACAATGAAGCCTCCAGATTCACTGTCACAATTCGTTATCACCCTCCTCCATCACTCCTGGTCACCCTTCACCGTGTACTGCTTCTTTTCAGCCTTGCATCGAATCCTTCAGGTAAAGTTTCTCGTTCTTCTGCAGGCTATTTCTCGTAGTTCTGTGGCGGAGTAAGACAGCACTCAGGCCCTGCATCGTTTCCATAGGACTTTTTCATGACAAACACCTTATTTTAGCGATATCTTGTTACAGCTGAACAGTCAAGATGGAAATATGGCGATTTTTACCTACAAAAAGTGAACAGAGTTTAGTGTACCGTGAACCCAGTTAGCTTTGTTCGCTTCCTAGTCCGTCGATCCCGAGACCTTAGGGCAGGGCCTCTTTATCAGAATCTTTCCGTAGGTATAAATGAACTGACGACCTGTTTTGTAAAAAGACTGTGCGTGTCGTATTCTGTTGAATGTTTGCTGAGTGCTTACCTTGCCAGTTTGGCTGGATGGTTTCCACAGGCATATAGATTATGCAGCCACTCAGTGATATCGCCCGACAGTAAGTTCGAGTTGTCATGGACGTATATGAGACAACATATATGACGATGTTTGCAGGTGGACTTGACACTAACTGCACTGAAATTGTACAGTACATAGGAATGTGCTTGTAATTGTGTGTCTTTGTTTTGTATGAGTATTCGCTTTTGTGTGTGTGTGTGTGTGTGTGTGTGTGTGTGTGTGTGTGTGTGTGTGTGTGTGTGTGTGTGTGTGTGTGTGTGTGTGTGTGTGTTTGTGTGTGTGTGTGTGTGTGTGTGTGTGTGTGTGTGTGTGTGTGTGTGTTTGTGTGTGTGAACAAAGTACGCAGCGCTAACTAGCCATGGAAATCATAGTACAAGTAAAAAAAAAAAAAGTACCTTTTGAGACATAAAAGGGACATAAAAAACAGAACCGACACAACCTTCGATATTAAATAATAATGCAGCGTGTGTTGTTGGATGATGCTACTTTCACAGCATACAGAGAAGTAATAAGTTTCATTAACACATCATCTATATCCGGGGATAAACAATAAATAATACAGCTTACATATTCCTTTCGTTTGGTAAGAGGCGATTGAAAAGGGAAAAGAGCTGCCACAATCGTGCATGAGGAGTCATATCCTCTCCAGTACTAAGGCAACATTAGGGGAGGAAAGTATAAGTGAAAAATTTGCGCCTTTCATTCTATCGGAAAGGAGATCAAAGTGCTTTGTTTTAGGTCTCCCCACCTCATGCATTCATAATAAATATGAGTAAGATGATGGTGATTATCATTCTCGTTATTGTTCGAAAATTATTAAATAAGAATGCCGGGACATACTACTATTAACTGTCGTTCTAAGTCTTTCTTAACCACTGTGGCAAGAAACGTTTATAAGAACCATGTTATCCTTCTACCAAAATATTTTCTTCTTCTTCAGGAAGACCCTTTGTAATTAGTGAGTGACAAAAATGATTTAATTAAAACTCCATTATAATGCAGACAAACCAAAAGTATGGACGGCGTGATGCTCTGTCTCGCTTAAACTTGGATCCCCGACATCCCACTTCTCACCGCGCCTGACAAAACATATACCTCAGGAGCGGGCATACTTGGGGCATGCAAGACTGCGGTGCCATTTGTACAAGCTGGGTGATGGGGCGGGCACCAGACCCACTTGTCGGATGTTAGGCGTTGCCCACCGCCTTAACTGGAATGGGACGGGGGGCGAGACGCTGCCACGATAACACATGTTCGAACACCTTTGTGGAATTGTCGCGGGTGGGGGAAGAAGACATTTTTGGGTAGTGTTATAATGATATGATTGTGCAGTTGGTTGATGTGATTGATTGTGGTTGTCAGGACCAACTGTGGTGATGGTTGTGTTGGTTACTGATGTGAGTGTGCTGTTTTTGGTGGTTGGCTGTGGTACCATAGTAGCTGGCTGTGAATGTTGTTGTAACTTTGTATAATTGCTCAAACTTGAAGAATAAAATAATTTCCAGTCCAATCGGGCCACCGGTTTCGTAGTTATGACTCATTTCTGAAGATAGGAAGTGACTTGACTCTGAGTGGAGGCAGCCGAAGGCGGCCTTTAAGCGAGTGTAGGATAATTTATAAATGTTCACCTCCCTTTGTATTGTAAACCTCCACAATTATTTCTCCCAGCTTACGTAAGTAGGTTTTCCGCGTAACAGTATAATATGGCGTTATTTCATATTTCGTTCAACAGCTTTCAGTGTGTTTATCTCCATCACAAAAGCACTGGATACTCTAACTAATAACATCATTGTAAAAGTTTTCAGATGATTAAGAAGAGGGTTCCTTCGACTGTATGATAAGCATTGTGTTTTGCTTCTGTTTATTCGTGTGAACTTATTCCCTTTGTTTTCCATTCATTATGCTGCAGTTTTGAACACACACATTAGTTCATTTTCCTGCGATAAATAAAGCAACAACGAGCAATGCCTTGATAAAAGCCATATATCATAATCTTCAGGAGGCAGCAAACATCCAAGGATACTTTATAAGAATTTTATAAATGTTTGGCTAAAACGTTGGTTGATATAACTGTCTACAATAGTCCTTTACCACTGGGGCCAAAAGTTTTTAAGATATACTGCATAGTCAGTTGCTTCTCTGTGGTGCTCAATCCTTTGTTTTATAGTATCATTCGTTCATCGTCGTTATCCCGACCCTTATTCCCACTAAGGATTGGGTGAGATACGACGTGATTATGTACAGTAAAGAGCACAATGTCTGAATATATGTAAATTCTTGATGAATCTCAGAAAAATACACATAATGAGCTCTCCTGAGATTCCATAACCATTTCAGTTTCAAACGTACTTATGATGATACTCCAAATATCTTAAGTTTTTTACACTTAATAAAGGTTTCTCGTAATGAAGGGGTTAATGAATGATATATCTAATCCCTCCAGTTCTGAGAAGTCTCTCTTAAGCCGAACAAAATCATAAATAATACGAAAAAAATAATACGAAAATACGTCCTGAGTTGGTTGAAATAAGACAATAAATGACAGGAAACTCGAGTCAGATTTAAACAAAAGAATAATGCCATAAAGAGGGCAGGGAGGGGTGGGCATATGGTAGTCATTATGGCCAATTATCCCTGTATTGTTCCTGGTACGATGTGTGTGTGTGTGTGTGTGTGTGTGTGTGTGTGTGTGTGTGTGTGTGTGTGTGTGTGTGTGTGAGAGAGAGAGAGAGAGAGAGAGAGAGAGAGAGCCTTAGTTACGTAGATACACAGGTCACACAAACTTACAGTCTAAAGGAGCATCGAAATACAACGGTTTCAGTCCCTACTCAGTAACAACCCTAATTTCTGTGACTCAACACCCTCTATGTGTTGCTTATTCCTTCCTCTCTCACACCTAAGCCATCCTCCTCGTTCTTGATCTCTCTCACTCGCTCATTTACCTCACTCTCGTACGTTCTCCTGTTCAGTCTCACACTCTTCTTTCGGTGCACATGACCACACCTTCTCATAGTATTTATTTGTCCGACATTAACCTCAACACCCCAGTCTTCATCATCTCTCTCTCTCTCTCTCTCTCTCTCTCTCTCTCTCTTCACTACAAGGACGTATTTTTATTTTACCTTTACTTCTTGCTTCCCCTAGAAAGTTTCAAGTTGTTCAGTTTAGGAAAGATATTTTGTTTTGAAGAGGTCTGTGAACAGTGTACCAAACTCCATTAGTTCATAAAATCTATTCTAAATTGAATAAAACCGTCCGTCGATAAAACTCATTATTACAAAAATTAAATCACCGTACCCAGTCGACATAAATGTACTAATAAATATCGCAAAATTTCAGGATAAAGTCAAGGTCACTGTCCTTAACCTCTCTGAAGCAGAGAGCCAATTAAAAAGGTTTTCCATGCACCCGTGAATCAATTGTCTTCAGCAGAGGGAAATATCTGCCTTCAGTCGTTCCATCACGCATTTCACATTATGTTCGGACTTTTCTAGGTATACACTGAGAGCTAAGCACGTCACACTTTTCCAAATTGTTCCTTTCTTTTTTTATTCCCTATCGTGCTCCAATGTTACTCCACAGTGACCCGTCCCTACACTCAGGGGAACATAGTCACTGAGGGTTCAGTTGAGTGTGGTGATGTGGCAGAGGGCAGCTAAGTATGGGATGCGAGAGGGACTATGTAAACCCCTTGACCGAAGCGGGCCATCAGTGATAATTAATCGGAGCAAGGCACGTAACAGCTCAAAAGAGTTAAACGTTCGTGATTAAGTGCACATTTTGACTTTGCATCCGTGGCTGAATCTATCGCCCCGAACAAACTTTTTACATCTTAACGTACTATAGTAAGGCAGGTGTATTTTTCTTTGCCTGCGCGTGCATGTGTGTGTCTGAGAGTGTGCTTGTTCCTGTCTCTCTCTGGTGTGTGTGTGTGTGTGTGTGTGTGTGTGTGTGTGTGTGTGTGTGTGACAAAGTAGCTCAGTTTTTATCGAATTTTCATCAACCTTGCGGGTAAGGCTTGAGGACCAGCCCCGGGGGTTGACCTATTCTTCTTGGGAATAATAGACCAAAGGTTACGATCATATGGCAAGATTAATTTATGCAGCTTTTTAATCCGACTTAAACCAGTCTTGGTGGAAGGGTTACTGGTAAGGCAAGAGGATTAACTGATTCGGTTTTGACAACGGTCGAAGTCAAAGGTTCGGCCCTATATCTCAAACAGTTTTGATTCAATTTTGACCAAACCTGGTGGAAGGTTGAGGGTCATGCAAGGACGAACAGGTTCGATGGACAGGTCCAGGTTCAAGGTCAGAGGTCAAAGTCAGTCAGATATTTTATTTACACTGTTTATTTTTTATCGATTTGGACCAAACTTTATGTGAATGTTGATAATATGAAAAAAAAAAAAATGAAGCAATTCGATTTTGGGAACTTTCATTTGATGGACACGGTCACAAGGCAAAGTCAAAAATTCGGACCTTCCACCTATTGTTGGATGCAAGTGTTCCATGCCGTGGGTGCTCCTTCTAATTTTGTTTTTTGGTACAGCTCTCGAAGTTATTTTCTCAGATTTTTGTCGCAATACATGAAATACACGGAAAAAATAATCTAGAGTGCGAAAGGCAAGGTGAGCCCCCAGTACTTGGCAATAATATCTTAAGCACCTGACGAAGATAGAACAAACCTGGAGACTATACAGCATACCTGAGTGTACTCTGTAATGTGGGATGCAGGCTATTGAAATCTAATAATCATAGGTATCACATTAATAAATTAAAGAATTTCCCGTACTCCACCTCGTGTTTAGTAATATGGCTCTCTGCCCTTATCAAAAACTTTTCAACACATGTGAGAGGAAGCGCCCCTAAATTTTGCCCAATTTTTCCCTCTTACCATTGATCAGTCTTCAGTGGCCTGCCTCGACCGCTGCCTCGCCAAGTCCTGTAACTCATCCTCTGTTTTCTGGTTGGAGAGGCTCCTTTCCCTGGCCCTCCTTCGTCTCAGAGGAAATAACAAAGGCCCGTTACCCAGACACAAAAGGTGGAAGTGAATAGAAAGGTACCAGTATTGGAAAATATGATTGGGAAGCAAAAGGGGGAGGAGACTAAAGATAGGATAAAATACGAAAAGGAGAAAATGGATGTTGGTTAGAGAAAATGGGAGAGAGAAGGAGGATGAAAGAGGAAACATGTGACTTGGAAAAAAAAAAAAAAAAGAAAGGTAATAAGCAGGACTTTCCAAAACTCAGAACGACGGAAAGATGACGGAAGGTAGAGAAGAAAAAAAAAAAAGATAAAAGAAAATGGAAAGCAGATAAGAACAACAGAAAAGTGAAAAGCATACAAGAGAACCTAGAAAGAGCAAAGAGAATTCTGTTTGAAATGTAAATAAAAACAGGCAGTATTGAAGCTCCGAAAAAAATGTTATGCTGTAAAAAGAATAAGAGCATTTGGGAGCATGCAAAATAGTGAAGAGGTGAAGAAAGCTAAAAACTCAAATGTGCAAGAAATCTAGTTTTACTGCAAGGAAGAAACACGGCACAAAAGAATAAAAATGATGAGAAAAATGGACGGTGGAAACAAAAACAGACCAATTACAAATACGCAAGGGAATGATTGAACTGAGGAAACTGGTGAAACTGCAGCGAAGAATAATATGTAATAAAACAGAAACAACACACGAGGAAAACATTGAAGAACATGCAGATGTGTCAGATAATCAAAAAATAATACTAAGTAAAAAAGAAAAAGAAAATCGAGAATGGCAAAGAAGACAAAAAAAGATGGCTGAGTTGGTCGATATTCAGGCAGGAAAGAAGTGGAGGGAAAGAAATTAAAGAAAACAGTGTAGAGAATGAGAGGGAAAAGGAAGAAAGCGAAGGAAGGAAAGGGATAGGAAAGGTGAAAAGGAAGTGAAGAAAAAGTTAAAAGTAAAATGACTTGGGGGAAAATACCATTGGAAGGAGAGAGGACGGAATGCCCCGACACAAGGCGAAAATAAGAAAAGAAAGGAAAGGAAAAGAAAAGAAAAAATGCTTGGAAACGAAAGGTTGTGAAGAAGAGAACTAAAAAAAAAAAGAAATAATGGAAAGAAAATGAAAACACAGAATGGCCAGGAAGGGGATTATGGATAAGGAAAGGAGAGGAATAATAGGAAAAGGAATGGAAAAGCGATGGAAGAATCAAGAAAGGAGTAAACAGCGTGAATGGAATGCATAAAACGAAAGGTAGGGGGAAAAGAACGGGGATGGAAGGAATGGAATATAAATGAAAGGAATGAAAGTAATAGATACAGTAGGAAATGGGATGAAGTAAAGCAATACGAAGAAGAGAGAGAGAGAGAGAGAGAGAGAGAGAGAGATGATAAGCCATTGTTGTTCACCATCGACATTTTCCTCCTCAGGGCGGTGAGAGCCTGATTGTTTCACCATAGGAGGCACAGAGAGAGAGAGAGAGAGAGAGATGATTTAGAGTCAAATATCTGGGCAAGAACCACAACACCACACTTTTACGATCATCTATGTGGACGAAAACTTCAAGAAAATCTGCATTGTCAAGAAGAGCAACGCTAAGTCAGCTGAGGATTTTCACATTTTCTCTGTTTTTGGTCGGTTTAACTGCGTCTCTCTCTCTCTCTCTCTCTCTCTCTCTCTCTCTCAGTATGCACTCCCTACCTTGTCATTCCACCGCACTCTCGGTCTACAACTCTCTCTTCTTCCATCTACCATATACTCTTTTCACTTTATTTTGGCCAACAGGTAGGATGTAGAGCCGCAGTATACTGTCTTTTCTGCCATTGAGGGGCGTGATATAAGCTACAATATGACGATAAACCCTACCAAGTTAAGGTGAATGGAATGTAATATCCTTCATCCATCGTTCTTTTTGGCCTGTCTCTTCTTTCTCTCACAGTCACCTGACTCTCATACACCCTCCCAATCACTCAGTTATGTTTCATGTGGCTTTAGACATTTTGTAACACTACTTCCTAAGCGATTTCATCTGCATATTACATCTCATTATCCTCTTGTACGTTGCTGACAAGTAAGTGTCGTTGTTTAATGTGCAAAATAAATCTCTAAGAAAGATGTCCTGGAAAGCTGGTTATGCCCTTTAATATTCGGCCATACGAAATAAGAGCAAGTGAGTTAAGAATATTTTGAGGATTTACTGAGATATAGAAGACAGCAGCACAAGTATTAGTGGTTGGCGCATGGCCTGGAGAAGATAGGAGAGAAGCAAAGAAAAGATAAATAGAAAGGAAGTAGTTGAGACAATGAAGAAACTCAAAATGGGGAAAGAAACTGGAATTGATGGAGAGTGTGTTGAAATGTTGATATGCTGGGGAGACACAGTGGCAGAACGGATATAGAAGATGTTCAGATATGCCAGGGAGGAAGGAAGGGTCCTGATAAATTGGAAGTCAGGTATAACTGTTTCCATATGCAAAGGAAAAGAGGAAACACAACTGCTTGTCAGGCAAAGGGGTATTTGTCCTCACAACATATATAATAGGAAAAATATGATCGTATGGTGGGATACTCATCCAAAGAAATAGGGAAATAACAAAACTGGCTAGAGAAAGAGGAGTGTTTAGGAAGGTGTAATACTGCGTAGATCAGGTATTCGTTCTAAAATGTTTAATGGAAAAGTATTTAGAGAAGAGAGGGAAGTTGTATGCTGTCTTCACGCATCTGGAGAAAGCATAGGACGGAGCACATAGTCCTGAAATGTCAATGGCATTAAAAATATATGGAGGAGATGAGAAGTTATTGAATGCTATAAATAGGGTGCTAGGTCTGCAATGCGTGTGCAACTTGCACAAAAAAATATATATTACCACAAAGAATCAACGTTATAAAAATAAATATGATACTCTTCGCCGAAAAGCAAAAAACTAATAATAATAATAATAATAATAATAATAATCTATCTATCTATCTATTGCCAGACGCCTCAATCCCGTTTGGGGTGGCCACAAACAAATCGCCTCCACGTCGCCCTGTCCCCCGCCATTTCACTGCCCTGCTCCCAACTCACCCCCCCCCCTCTCTCATATACCTCTCCACCCTATCCCTCCATCTCATCCTCGGCCTCCCCCTCCCTCTTCCCCCCTCCACCTCACTCACATACACTCTCTTTGTCAGTCTTTCACCCTCCATCCTCTCCACATAATAAAAACTTTGAATCTCACATTCCATGGATCAGTTATTTCAACCCAAGAGGATTTTTCAGCTATATCAGAAACAAGAAGGTAATATCACCAACTATTGGCCCACTAGTCACAGATAATGTAGAGTATGTCGAAGATGAAACACAGATGGCTAAAATTCGCGACACTTTCTTTGCATCCATATTTACAAATGAAAATACAGATTCCACTCCTGCAGCTTCTCCTGTTACTTTAGAAGAGGGCAACATAATTAGCAACATTACTGTTGGTGAGAATGATGTACGACTTGCCATTGGTGAACAAAATCCCAGAGCCAGATAAAATATCACAGAGCATTCTAAAAGAAGCAGTGGATGAAATATCTAAGTCATTAGCTGAGCTATTCAATAAATCATTAAAAAGTAGCAAGGTGCCTCGTGAATGGAAACTAGCAAATGTAACCCCGACATTTAAAAATGGCAACAAATCGCAACCAGAAAAATATCGACCAATAAATTTAACTTCAGTGGTGTGCAAGTTGTTGGACCCTATTCTCAGAGATAAGTTTGGTAAGCACTTAGAAATGAATAATCTCATCAGAGATTCACAACATGGTTTTCGAAAAAATCGCTCTTGTCTTTCGAATCTCTTGGATTTCTTCTGTGACGTATTCAATATTATGATGAAACCAGCTCTAATGACATTGTAAATCTAAATTTTTAAAAAAATATTTGATAAAGTTCCCCATGAAAGTCTACTTCAAAAATTGAATGTGCATGGGTTCAGAGGCAGTGTGCTTGGGTGGGTCGATAATTGGCTTACAGAGCATAAACAGAGGGTCGTAATAAATGGTAGAGAATCTGACTCGAATGTTGTTACTGGTGTGCGCCACAGGGCTCTGTATTTGGCCCTATTCTGTTTTTAATATACATAAATGATATAGTTTAAGGTTTGATTTGTAAAATAACCAAATTTGCCAATAATACTAAAATTGATAACAGAGCAGCCACATCTTTATAGAGACAGGCAATACAGAGTGACCTCGATCGACTATTTAATTGGGCCCAGACCTGGCGGATGGACTTTAATATTAGTAAATGCAAAGTGCTAAACATTGAAAATAGATGTGGAAAAGCCAGTTACACCATGAACAATATTCAAGTAGATAATGTCAGTCATGAAAAAGACTTAAGAATTATAGTAACAAATGATCTTAAACCAAGACAGTAGTGTATGGAGGCTGTTAAGAAAGCCAACAAATTAATCGGAATCATTAGTAGACTGTTTGAATATAAATAAGAAAATATCATTCTCACCTTATATAATTCTCTAGTTCACCCACACTTAGAATATTGTGTCCAACTGTGGTCGCCTTATTACAAGGAAGATACAGAGAAACTTGAAAGAGTACAGTGAAGGGTGACCAAAATTATACCTAGACTGAGAAATAAACCATACGAGGAGTGTTTAGAATACCTGAATCCCTTTACCCTAACTAAACACAAATAGCGAGGAGATTTAATTCAATTATTTAAAAAATTCAAAGGAAACGATAACATGGCTGTTAATAAATACTTCACAGTTGATGGATCGAATTATATCGGAAGCAATGGACATAAAATAATTGGCAAACGATTCCAGTTGCATGAAGCTAAGCATTTCTTCTTTACTAGAGTTGTAAATATATGGAACAAATTGCCATCCAATGTAGTAAACTGTGATATAATACCTTACCCACCTTTATAGGTCGCTTGGATAAGTATCTCTCTGCTAACCCCCACCTTAATATGTTTACCCTTGAATAAAATACTTCTGGAAATATATATTTTTTTCTTTTCAGAGCTCGGATGATGTAACACGGAGAACAACACTGATTAATATTGTTGACTTTAATGTCAGGTAGAGTTTAAATTTAAATTTCCTTTCCCTCCTTCCTATGAAATTTCCATGGCAGTTTTTTTTACTCTGCATGATAGTCCTTCCCACTATTTCCTGCCGGCTTCGGCTGGAGGGTTTTGTGAGTTGGGGGGAGCCTTCCTGCTTTTCTATCCTTGTCCTTAACTGGTAGAATAGATTTGTTAATTGCAACCTTCCCTATACCAAACAGCCACGAAAGGACCAACAGGCCTGCTGCTATTTGCTTTCCTTTGTGCTCCCTTGTATACTCCCCTCCTGTTTCTATTACCTCCGTATTCATCCTCTCCACTTCCATTTCTGTGCTTCTTCCTTATGTTCCCCTCGCCTCCCTCATGCTTCACCGTACCCTTTTAAAACTTCTCTTACCCTTCCTCAGTCCCTTTGTCCTACTTTTTTTTTTTTAATTCCATGCTTTTTCCCTTCCTCCATCCATTTACCTTACCCCCTCTTTTTTCTTCCATTCCTTGTGCTCTCCTAATTTTCACACTTTATTACGTCCTCTTGTCTATTTTTGTATCTTTCTAATTTCATGCCCAAAGCACTTTCCTTCGTGTCACATGACTTTTTTCCCTCCTCCGTTCTCCCTTGTACCCTTATTGCCCTTCTACATACACCATTTCCTCCCCCCTTACCGCTTCTTTCCTTCTCCTTTCACCATACCTTCCTTCCACTCTCTCCTCGCTGTCCTACCCTCCGTGTCCGGGTCATGTCAGAGGGTCACCATGCACAAAGGGCGTCACACTGGCCTCCCACTGTGCTATTGATACTACGGGCCACGCCAGGTCACACACACTCCCTCACCCACCACACTCCACCATCCACTCTATTTACCTAACTTTCCAGGTTTATGTCTCACGCTAGTCGTAAAGGACGGAGTCTCTCGGTCAAAATAAATATTGAGTGATAATATCCATTTGAGTTCGGTTAGAGGAAGGGACCAGTTAGCATAAAATCTAAGGGGGTTCCAAGAATACTCCCCCAGTATCCCTGCTTGTCGTACGAGGCGACTAAAAGGGTTGGTGGTGGGTTAGTGCCCCACCCCGTAAAAAGAACTAACTAAAAAAGCGAACAAAGCGCCTCGGACCCGGACGGACCATACGTTGACGACTAAGGAACGGACGAAGGACATTCTTAGGGTGGGAACGTGGAATGTGAGAGGAGTGAATGATGAAGTGAAAGAGAGAGAGATTGTTCAGGTGCTTGAGGATGCAAAAGTGGATATATGTGGATTGACTGAAACTAAATGGAAAGGTGAAAGGGTGAGAGAATGGGAATATGTGCGGGAGTCAATGAAAATGAGAGGGCAAGAGAGGGAGTATGTCTGATGATAAGCAAGAAGTGGAAGGAGAATATAAGAGAGTATGGAACAGTGGGTGCAAGGATTGTATGGGTGAGGATGAAAGTAGGTATACAAGCGTGGGCGATTGTATGTGTGTATGCCCCGACAGAGGATCGAGTGGCAAGAGTGAAAGATGAGTTTTGGGCGAGTGTAGAAGCGTGTATGGACAAGTTTGAGAGGAGCGAGAGAGTGCTGTTGATTGGAGACATGAATGGCAAAGTTGGGAATGTACGAGTGGATGGAGTGGTTGGTCAGTGGGGTGTGCCAGCTGACGTAGATGGGAATGGAAGTGCTTTGGTGGACATCTGTGCTTGTAAGGGGTTGGCAATAGCCAACACCTACTTTCGGCATAAGATGATCCACCGGTATACATGGAGAGTAATGAGGAGGATGGATGGTGAACTTGCTGAACGAAAGGCAGTGATAGACTACGTGTGTGTGGATGAGCGAATGAGAAGACAAGTGTTGGATGCAAGAGTGTGGAGAGGGTGGGGGAATGGAGTCTCGAACCATCACTTAGTGATGGCCAAGGTAGAGCTGCAAAGAAAGTGGTTGAGGAGACGAAGGGGAAGACAGGAGGAAGCAACTCCTGTGAGAAGAGTGGAGAAATTGCAAGATAGTGAGAAAATGACAGAGTATAAGAGCATAGTGGAAGAAAGACTGGGAAGGTATGAGCTAGAGCAGATAGAAGGGGTGGAAGACGTATGTAAGATATTCACGGAAGAGATAGGCGCAGCGTGTGAGGCGGTTTGTGGAGTGAGGAGGAGATGCAAGGGTGTGCAAGGGACAGCATGGTGGAATGATGAGGTGAAACGAGCTGTGGAACAAAAGAAGAAGGCATATAGTGAATGGTTAGCGAGTAGAGGTAGGGGAGAAGATGAGAGAGAGAAGAGAGAGGTATATGTGAGCAGGAGAAGGGAGGTTAAGAGACTGGTGAAGGAGAGTAAAAAGAAAGTGGATGAAGAGCTTGGGAGGAATCTGAGTGTGAAATGGAGGGAGAGTAAGAAATTGTTTTGGAAGGAGTTAAAGAAAGTAAGGCAGTGTGAAAGGGGAAATAGTAGGGGAGTGAAAGATAGGAATAATAGATTGTTGGTGGAGAAGAGAGAGAAACTGGGGAGATGGAAGGAGCACTTTGAGGATTTGTTGAATGTGGAGAGTGAGAGCAGTGCGAGTATAAGTGGTTGGGGAATGGCTGGGAGAAGAAGAGATGAGAGGAGGGAGGAAGAGATCAGTAGGGCGGAAGTAGTGAAAGCGATGAAGAAGATTAAGCTGGGAAAGGCCCCAGGAATGAATTGGAGTGTGTGGTGAAATGCTTAGGTATGGGGGTGAGATTGTTGTGGAGTGGATATGGAAGTTGTGTAGATTGGCTTGGGAAGAGGGAAGGGTTCCAGAGGACTGGAAATCAGGTATAATTGTTCCTCTATACAAAGGAAAAGGAGAGAGAGAAGTATGTGGTAACCATAGGGGTATTTGCCTACTTAGTGTGACTGGTAAAATATATGGTAGAATACTCATTGATAGGGTTAGGCATATGACAGAGGAGCTAGTTGGAGAAGAACAAGGGGGATTTAGGAAGGGAAAAGGGTGTGTAGATCAGATATTTGTTCTAAGATGTTTAGTGGAGAAGTATCTAGAGAAGGGAAGGAAAGTGTATGCTGCCTTCATGGACTTGGAGAAAGCTTATGACAGAATAGATAGGCAAGGTATGTGGAAGGTATTAAGAATATATGGAGTGGAGGGGAAATTGTTGAGTGCTATGAAGAGTATGTACGAGGGAGCTAGGGTTACGGTGCGAGTGGATGGTGAGCTGAGTGAGTTCTTTGATCTCAGTGTGGGACTGAAACAGGGTTGTGTGATGTCTCCATGGCTGTTTAATATATACATGGATAAGGGTTGTAAAGAGGTGCAGGGTAGGGCAGTGGATGTGGGGGTGGCTCTAATGAATGAGGGGAGATTTGGAAGCTTCCGGTGTTGCTGTATGCTGATGATACAGTACTGTTGAGTGAAGATGAATGGGAGTTGCAAGGTTTGGTGAATGAATTTGGGACAGTGTGTAGGAGGAGGAATCTGAAAGTTAATGTAAACAAAAGTAAAGTTATGGTGTTTGAGAGGAACGAAGTCACAGAGTGTGCAGTGAGGTTGGATGGTGAGGATATGGAGAATGTGAGTGCATTCAAGTACTTGGGTAGTGTGATGAGTAAGGATGGAACTTTGGGGGATGAAGTGCGTGAAAGGGTACAGCAGAGAAGGAAGGTTGTAGGTACACTGAAAGCAGTGATGAGAAATAGGGAGGTGAGTATGGAAGTTAAGAAGTCACTGCATGATAGTATTGTGATCCCTACCCTGACGTATGGAAGCGAGGCATGGACCTTGCAAGAGGGGAACAAGTCAAGAGTGAGAGCAGTGGAAATGAGTTACTTGAGAGGAGCATGTGGAGTGACGTGGAGGGACAGGTTGACGAATGAAGAAGTGAAGGAACGCTGTGGGGTGGATGTGGATGTGGTTGAGAAGAGGGGAGAAATACACTGAGGTGGTTTGGACATGTGAAGAGAATGGAGAATGAAAGACTGACTAAGAGGGTGTATGTAGGTGAGGTGGAGGGAGGGAGAGGGAGAGGTAGACCGAGGATGAGGTGGAGGGATGGAGTTGAGAGGTATATGAGGGAGGGGGGGGTGAGTTGGGGGGAGGGTAGTCAAATGGTGGGTGACAGAATGACTTGGAGGCGTTTTGTCTGCGGCCACCCTTTGCGGGAATAGGGCGTCGGGCTATAGATAGATAGACAGAAAATAATGAAAACATACGTATGTTTATTAAACCATGAAAATACCTGCAATTATCATCCACAGAAAACATCTTTACATAATGCTTAAAAACATCCTCTGCGCATCACTAATCCGTTCAGTTAGAGGACACTGTAATTTATTCTGAGCAGTTTAATAAGGCGATTTCGTTCAGCTTAGGAGAGATCTTTGGTGTTTAAGGGGTTAACTGGAACAACTCAGTTCATAATGGAATCACAAAGACAGTCGGCCCTTCTTTGACACAGCACCTATTCCATACTAAAATTAAAATGTTCCTTTTTGTCTCCCAGGATAACATCTTTTCCCCTTCGCTAGAAACAAGAACTGCTCTTTTTCACTGCCACGACAAGACAGACTGACAAATGAGAAAGTGAAGGAGCGCTGTAGTGTGGATGTGGATGTGATAGAAATCGCTACGAGAAATGCATTGAGGTGGTTTGGCCATGTGGAGAAGATGGATAGCGAGAGACTAACGAGGAGAGTGTATGCTAGTGGGGTGGAGGAGGATAGAGGGAGAGGGAAGCCGAGGATGAGATGGAGGAATGGAGTGGAGAGGTATATGAGAGATGGGGGTGTGAGCTGGGAGCAAGGCAGTGAAGTGGCATTGGACAGGGCGACGTGGAGGCGATTTACTTGTGGCCACCCCTTACGGGATTGAGGCGTCTGGCAATGGATGGATAGACAGATAGATTACGCAGTTTTTCTGGCCACAGCGGCGAGGCCCACACAGCCCCATCACGCACTGCCATCAAACTGCTCTGGGCCATTCCAATTGTGTTGTCCATACGCCGAGTGTATGAACATGTACAGTACGAGTATATGTATGACGAGATCGGGGCCAAGACAACGCCGAAGTTGAGGTAAAAAAAAAAAAATCTATCTGCGTCTCTGTTTATCTATCTATCTATCTATCTATACCTACCTACCTACCTATCTACCTACATAACTGTTATTCTGTCTACCCATCTATCTATCTGTCATTGTCCCTACTGCCCAATCAAGAGCGTAGCGGCCCGGGGCTAGGCTACTTTGTCCCAACAATAAAGGCGATATTGACAAGGTTCACTCGCCTCTGAATGACAGTGTGTGAGCTGTAAACCCTTACAATCCCTCGGATGCAAATCCTTACATGCCCCAGCCTGTGTACATGAATTAAAACGAAAGTGGTCCGTTGAGGTCAAGCATACATATTGTTATGGATGTGTGCATGATTTTGGTTGTTATACTATTATATTGTTATAACTTTAGATTTCAAACTCTTATTCTTAACTATCTCATTCAGTTCCGTCAATGTTACCTAACCTTTACACCTCAATAAGCCTCCCATTGCAAAGACAAAATGTCTGGCTTCAGCATAGGAAAAATATATAAGTCGTTTCCAGAGGCTTCATGCATTCAGTCCGGGTTCTGAGGGTGGGAGTGTTATGTAAGTTTTACTCCTGCCATCTACTGACAATTATTAACTTAGGATACTCCACAGGCACTAGATACTGCCATCATTAAATACCATCACAGCCAGACACCTCTCCTAATCCGAGTTGTTGTTCCTGCTTTTGTTGTTGTTGTTGTTGTTGTTGTTGTTGCATTGGTTGTTGTTGTTGTTGTTGTTGTTGTTGCCCCAGACTCATATGGAACGTAAAACCAGTGGACTGCAGGCTATGTTGCCCCACGCCAGTAGCCCACAATCCTCCTTTCGAGGGATGAGTAGGTGAAAGAAGTTTGCATAACAAGGCAGTGGAGCCGCCTGGTTGCATCGGTGCCACCACATGAAGGCGTCCCTCTCCAGTATCTCCTAATCTGAATAAAACTTCCTGATGTTGGCAGGAATGAACTACAAATTACGATCATGGATTCAAAGGGTTAGAGGTTATGCAATTCGTTCATTTTGCTGGGTATTACCTTCCCGTCAAATTACTTGTTTCTTTGGTATAACTTTTGCATTCACGCTTTTCGTTTTCGAGGACAAAATTTGCAAAAATAATCTTGCTCCTAAACATAATATTGCAGTCAGTTCTAGGACGGGATGGTAGCTACTGCACCAACTTGTACTTGGGTGTATGCTGCAGGAGGACGCCGTTATGTGGAGGTTCTGACAACCTGGCGGCTCCATTGTCTGGCTGTACCGTCACTCAACTACCCTATCCCACGAAAGGAATACGTTGGACCGCAGGGGAAGAGAAACTTAACCTTGGAATTAACTGGGTTCATATTTCAGATGACCCTGATGCCACAAAGAAATGAAGAGATGAAAGTGCGAGAGAAGGTAAGGGAGGTGGTGTGGTGTGGGATGAGGGACCGTTACTTAACACGTAGAGAAAACCATCTGGGGGATATTTTGCCGGAGCCGCACCTCACAGGATGCGACGTCAGGCATTATGTAGATCGGCACACAAACAGATAGATAGATAGACAGACAGATAGACAGACAGATAGAGATAGATAAGCTCAAGAAAAAGTGGTGTCGACTGTACTTGCGGCTTCATCCACCTCAGCCCCTCGTCTTCCTTCATATCTCTCTCTCTCTCTCTCTCTCTCTCTCTCTCTCTCTCTCTCTCTCTCTCTCTCTCTCTCTCTCTCAATCTAAAGACCAGATCATTTCCCACAGGCCCCTTCTTGTCCCAGTTTTATAGTTCGTGAAGGAAAATACGATTATGAGCAGGAAGGAAGTTCAGGCTATGACTGTGACTTAAGAAAGAAGTCATGAGGGTAACCAAGCGGAAACTATATTGCTGCGGACGAAAGATATACAGGTGAATGAAGGCGAAGGAGGCGGCGATATTAAAAGCCCTAATATGTTGGGCAGCCTTCTGACTGGGATCACTATTTTCACTATTACACTTTATAGTATTGTGTCATATCATACTGTGTGTGGTAAATAATGGGGGAATTAAAGGCAAAGATTCTGACTTGAAAATACTTAATGTAAAGTGTCTTAACAACATTTCTTCTTCCCTGTTTAATTTGACTTGTAATCACACAAAAGTATAACACATAAGGAAACAGCACACCCATAGTTTAGTGAAAATCGCACACACACACACACACACACACACACACACACACACACACACACACACACACACACACACACACACACACACACACACACACACACACACACACACACACGCACAAGCACACACACACACAAGCACACACACACACAAATATATATATATATATATATATATATATATATATATATATATATATATATATATATATATATATATATATATATATATATATATATATATATATATACAGTATATATATGAATGGGAGGGTGTGAAATGTGTAAGATCGGGAATGAATGGGCGAGGAAGATGCAAGGAACGAATTGCTTTGTTGATGAATGAGGTGTGGCAGAGTGGAATGAGAGACTACAAATGTGTCAGCTCGAGGTGTATGTATGTCAAGTTCAAGTTTGAGAAGGTGAAAGTGCCAGTGATTGTAGCGTACGCACCATGTGAGGACAGGAGTGAGAGAGAGAAAGACAGCTTTTGGGATGAGCTGGGTGAAGTAGTGGGAGACATGCCCAGGAGCTATAAAGTGATTGTGATGGGGGATATGAATGGAAGGGTAGGCACTGGTCCTGAGGATGACATAATGGGTTGCTATGGAGTACCAGGAGAAAATGATAATGGGAAGAGACTGAAGGATATGTGTCGGGAGAGGAGGTTGTGCATTTGTAACTCGTATTTCAAACACAGAGATGCACATAAATATACATGGTATAGAGGGAGCAGGGATCGGGTTGAAAGAAGCCTGATTGATTACGTGCTCGTAGAGAGGTCGATAATGGGAATGGTTGCTGATACGAGGGCTGTGAGAGGACGATGTGGAGGTCTGTCAGATCATATGATTGTGGTATGCAAGATCAAGCTGAGAGGAGTGAGGTGGATCAGGAGAGAGAAGAGCAGTCAAAGAGAAAGACTGAAAGTTGAGAAGCTGAAGCTCAAAGAAATGGCAGATGAATACAGGACCAAAGTAGAGGACGAGTTAGAATTGCTGAACTGGAATGAAATGGATCTGGACAGACTGTGGAATGCATATAGGTATTGCTTAGTTAGGAATGCTAAAGCGGTGTGTGGTGTGGCAAGAGTAACAACAAAGAAGAAAGGTACGGCATGGTGGGATGAGGAGGTAAAGAGAGCGGTGGAGGAAAAGAGGAAGAAGTGGCTAAAGTGGTTACAGGATAGGGCTTCAGTTGAAATAAGAAATGAATATGTTGGGAGCAAGAAGCACGTAAAGAGACTAGTGAAGAGGAAAAAGAAGGAGGTAAAGGAAGATCTAGGAAAAAAAAATGAATGCGAACTACTCTGAAAATAGAAAGTTATTCTCGAAAGAGGTGTGGAAATGTAGAAGTGAAAGCTGAGAGAAATGGGATGGTGTGAAGGATGCAAGGGGTAGATTATTAACCCATGGAGATGAAGTAAGGCTCAGATGGAAAGAATATTTTGAGAGCCTGATGAATGGGGATAGAGAGAGATCAGAGCAGCTGTAAACATGATTGGTTTTGGGAGTGTGCAGAGAAGGAATGCAGTGCCAGGAGACGTGACACTCGCACAGGTGAAGAGTGCTGTGAAGCGGCTGAGAAATGGGAAAGCAGCTGGGGTTGATGAGGTGTATGGAGAGATGCTTAAATGTAGTGGTGAGAATGGAATGAAGTGCTTGTTGGAGATATGTATGAAGGCATGGATGAGTGAAACTGTACCTGCAGAGTGGAAAAAAGCTGTGATTGTACCCCTGTACAAAAATAAAGGTTAGCGAAATGAGTGCAAGAATTATCGTGGCATAAGCTTACTGAGTGTGGTAGGGAAGGTATATGGAAGAATTGTTATAGAGAAAGTAAGAGACATATCAGAAGTCCTAGTGAGTGATGAACAGGGTGGCTTTAGGAGTGGCAGAGGATGTGTGGACCAAATATTTGCAGCGAGACAGATAGTAGAGAAGGCTTGTGAGAAGGACCATAAGGTGTTTATGGCATTCATGGATCTGGAAAAAAGCATATGACAAAGTGGACAGAAAAGGATTGTGGAAAGTTTTGCGCATGTACGGTGTACAGGGTATGCTGCTACATGATGTCAAGAGTTTTTATGATGGTAGTGAAGCATGTGTCAGGGTTAATGGGCATCTAAGTGAATGGTTCACGATCAGTGTGGGCGTGCGACAAGGTTGTGTGATGTCCCCATGGTTGTTCAATGTATATATGGATGGGGTGATGAGAGAAGTGAAAACACGAGTAATGGAGCGAGGGATGGCATTGGTAATGAATGGTGATGGATGGAATATCTCAAATTTGTTGTATGTTGATGATGCAGTACTGCTTGCAAGTACCGGACAAGAACTTGGTAGGCTAGTGCAGAGTTTTGCTGATGTCTGTGAGCGTCGTTCCTTGAGAGTAAATGTAGAAAAGGGTAAAGTGGTGGCTATTGAGAGAGAAGGTGACTCCCAGTGCAATGTAACAGTGAATGGAGAGAGACTGGAATTGGTGAAAGAGTTCAAATACATGGGTACAGTGATAGAAAAGAGAGGAAAATGTGCAAAAGAAGTTGAAAGCAGAGTGACACAAGGAAGAAAAGTAACTGGTGCAATGAAGGCCTTGATAAGAAACAGAGGCTAGAGTGTTGCAGCTGCACGAGGCTTACATGAAGGAGTGTTAGTGCCAACTTTAACATATGGATGTGAGACGACGGTGTGGCATGAAAATGAAAAGTCAAGAGTAAGAGCAGTGGAGATGGGGCTGTTGAGGAATGTATATGGAGTACAGAGGGTGGATAGGATACGAAATAATGTGATTCGTGAAAGATGCGGAGTGAGGAAGTCGGTGGACACCAGAACTGAAGAGAGTGTACTGAGATGGTATGGTCATGTGGAGAGAGTGGATAACAATAGAGTGGTGAAGAAGGTATATCTGAGCGAATTCGAAGAAGGAAGGAGGCGAGGTAGGCCAAGAAGAAGGTGGAGAGATATGGTGGATGAATGTGTGAGGAAGAGGTTTGGAAGTCGGTGAGGCTAGGGAACTGACAGGAGATCGAGCTGGCTGGATGAATTTTGAGAGAAGCGCATGATCAAGGATATTCAGCACCCCTTTTTAACGTGGCAACGTCTGGATTGACTCTGTCAGATACGATTGTGTGAAGCTACAGATCGTGTTGAATGTTTTTGGAGTATCCGATAGAGCCAGGATTCCGGGGGCTCGTATGATGAGTGAATGGAAACGTGGCCCATTGCATTGGGCCCTTGGGTGGGAAAGGAGGTCCGGGTGTTGATGATGATGATGATGATGATGATGATATATATATATATATATTGTTACATAGCCTATGATTTCATCATCCTTTGTGTAATTTTAACGTACAGTATGCTGCATGTTTGATCACGAGCGTGTTCTGCCTCAGTCCCCCCCTTCTACCGTTATAGTAGAGTAAGTCGTCCTTTCTGTTATTCAGAGCGGGATTGTCAACTCTTTGTCCCCATGGCTTCATTTGCGCGTCCTTCTTACAAGTTGTATCAAGCTCTGCTGGCCCCTATATAATGAGCTCAATCTCTGCATCATTGCCACTTAGATCTGCTCCTCATTTTGTTCACATCTCTGTCCTCCCCTGTACAGTTATTATTGAGTTTCTCAGGAAGTCTCCAACCATCTAGCAGCTGTGTGTATGTTGCATTTTTTCTTGTACTGTGTAGCATAAGGTTAATTCTTAGGCCTAGTAAGGTTTTTGTAATTTATGTAAGGGTTCTTTGTCAGTCATCATTAATAATATTTTGTATCTGTAATAATTTATCTTGCATTAACTGAGCATTACCCAGTGTATTTTCATTTTATCAGGGTTGACTTAGATAAATTTACTCTTGCTAATTTCGTGTTAATAGAGGCTATTGCAGTTAACCATATATTTAACCTGTTTTTTGCCATTACATTATCTTTATGAGTCCTGAATGTTTTGTTGTTAGTTTGAGCATTAAACTTAACTTGTAATTTTACCTAACTCTTCTTGTTTGAACCTGGAACTTTACGGGACAGTAGTGATTTTTAGTATTCTCACTTAAAGTGTACATTATCTTTCTCTGTTCCGTAACATAAATTTGGCGACCTCTTATCAGGATATTCGGGATATTATCATAAGGATATTGCTTGATATTTTGTGACTGTTAATTATTCATGATGTCTACTATTACTACACTTGATGAAGCCAAAGATTTTTTGTCAAATGTGCAAACAGTGTGTGATGTAGAAAACAGAACAAAGAATGAACTTAAGCTTGTTGCTCAACAATTGGGAATTGCTGTTCGCTCTCATCATTCTAAAGATCAAATTGTTGACATGATTAATGAAAGCTTGTTTAATGTAACTCCTCCAAATGAGCAAACGCAGATTGAATTAGCTAAGTTACAGCTAGCCCTGCAGGAGGCTCAGGCTAAGGAGGCGGAGTCTTGTGTTAAGGAGGCTGAATTTCAAGCAAATGCTAAGGAGGCTGAATCTCAGGCTCGGATTCAGGAGGCACAGATACAGGCACAAGTTGAAATTGCTAGGATTCAGGCAGACCATGATTATCGCATGAAACAAGGTGGAACTGGATCATCTAGCTCTGATGATTTTGATGTGGCTAAAAATGTTAAACTTGTCCCTCCTTTTAATGAATCTGATTTAACCAAGTATTTTCAGTTGTTTGACAGGGTAGCTACAGGTTTTAATTGGCCCAAGGAGTATTGGCCAGTACTCCTTCAAACTGTTCTCACCGGTAAAGCACAAGTAACTTATGCATCTTTGCCTCAGTACAATGTGATAATTATGATGTAGTTAAGAGCTTGATTCTTAAGGCCTATGAGCTTGTTCCTGAAGCCTATAGAGTAAAATTTAGGACAACTTACAAGCAAGATAAGCAATCCCATGTTGAGTATGCAAAAATCAAAGAAGATCTGTTAGAGCAGTGGTTAAATTCTAAGAATGTGGATTCTGATTTTGGTAAATTTAAGCAGATGATTTTGCTGGAGGACTTCAAGAGGTGTATTAGTAAAGATGTAAGCCTATATCTTGATGAGAAAAGAATAGATAATTTGTCTGATGCTGCAGTTTTAGCTGATGAATATGTTCTCACTCACAAAAGATATTCTAGAGAAAAAGGGAAAGCTGAGAGTTAGTACGTTGCCTCTACTCAGAGTACAGGTAACAGGAAAGAGAATAAGGATGATGTTTCTCAGGAAGTAAATACCAGCTTCACCTCTAGATTTTGGAAAAGTAAATGTACTTATTGTAGTAAGCTTGGTCATACTACGGAGAAATGTTTCAGGAGACGGCGTGATGTGAACAAAAAGGAGTCTTTAAATATTCAGTCAATTGATCTACTGTCCACCCTTGAGAGTTCCCAGAATTCTTTAACTGAGTTAACTGAACCTGCTTTGAGGGGTAACTTAAATTCTCATGATGGAGCTCCTCTTTTGAGCAGTAACGTGGGTGACACTCTCAAGAGTTCATGTGCTAATTTCCTGTCTGATGGTTTTGTCAGTCCTCTGGACAGGAATGACAGGAAATCAATTAAAATATATCGTGATACAGGTGCTTGCCAATCCCTTATGCTGACCAGTGTTCTAGGCTCTAATGTTAATTCCTCTGATGAAACTGGAATCTTACAAGGTGTAGGGAACAATTACTTCTTTGTCCCTCTGTGCAGAGTGAATTTAGAGTCTGGTTTTGTTAATGGTTCCGTTATGGTTGGGTTGGTTGAGACACTCCCAATGTCAGGTGTAACTTTCTTACTTGGAAATGATATTGGTGGAAGTCAAGTGTGTCCAGCTCCTCAGTTGTCTAGTGAGCCAGTGGCTGCGGCCCAGGATTGTGATGTCCCTGATGTGTTCCCTGCATGTGCTGTCACTAGGGCTAAGTCTAAAGTTACTGGTGATTTAGAGGATAATGATGATGATGATGTTATCCTAGCTGACACTTTTCTTGCTAATTTGGACCACTCACCAGATGAGGCAGTACCCCGTAGTGTTGATAATTTGTCTCGTCAAGAGTTGGTCGAGTTGCAGGTTGCTGACCCTGAGTTGAAAGGTCTAGCTAACTCTGCTTACAGTGAAGAAGAGTCAGCCGGTGCTTCTACTTGTTATTATATAAAGTCAGGAGTACTTATGAGGAAGTGGAGACCCCCAACAGTATCAGCCGACTGTGAATGGGAGGTTGTACATCAAGTTGTCATCCCTCGTGTTTGTAGGCAGGATATCATTAGAGTGGCTCATGATTCCAGTTTGGCAGGACACCTTGGAGTGAGGAAGACTGTGGCACGCATTTTGAAACACTTCTACTGGCCAGGTATCTTCAGGGATGTTTCCTGGTATTGTAAGTCTTGTCACACCTGTCAAGTTGTGGGGAAGTGTAATCAGACCGAAAAGGTTGCACCTCTAGTTCCCATTCCTCCATTTGAGGCGCCTTTCACCCGTGTGTTGGTGGATATTGTGGGCCCTCTTCCTAAGACTTCTTCAGGATTTTCTTATGTGTTGACCCTGATTGATATGGCTACTCGTTATCCTGAAGCCATTCCACTTAGAAATATCTCAGCAAAGAATGTGGTTAAGGAAATGCTAGGGTTCTTCACAAAGTTTGGTCTGCCCAAGGAGGTACAGTCAGACCGGGGAAGAAATTTCATGTCAAACGTTTTCAAGCAGTCTCTGAAAGAGTTGGGCATCACCCAGATCACGTCTTCAGCTTACCATCCCCAGACCCAAGGAGCGTTGGAGAGATATCATCAAACACTCAAATCGATGCTCAAGAAATACTGTTTGGAACATCAGAAAGACTGGGATAAAGGTCTTCCATTCGTTGTGTTTGCCGCAAGAGAATCTCCAAATGAATCACTGGGCTTCTCACCTTTTGAACTACTGTTTGACCATGAAGTAAGAGGACCCTTTAAGCTACTCAAGGAATGCTGGCTGTCGGAGGAAGATGACGTCAACCTGCTGGAGTATGTGATGAAGTTCAAAGAACGGCTGTCCACTGCTTTACAGCTGGCGAGAGAGAATTTAGGAGCTGCTCAGAAGATGAAGACTTGGTATGATAAGAAGTCTAGGTTATGCCACTTTCAGCCAGGAGATCAGGTTTTGATTCTGCTACCGGTTCATGGGCAACCTCTTCAAGCCAAGTTTAGTGGTCCTTATTTCGTGGAGAAGAAACTCAGTGATCTCAACTATGTCATCGCCACACCAGGTCGTAGAAAGAACAAGCAACTATGTCACATCAACATGCTAAAGTTATATCACAGGCGGGACGAAAATAATCCAGTCTGCACTGTAGCTGTTCCACCCGAGTCTGCAAGTGAAGCTCTCCCATGCAGTATGAGCCTGAGTGATAGTTTGGGGAAGAATCCTGATATCATGAATGATCTCCAGATTAAGCTTTCTCATCTACCTCCTGAGGAAAGGCAGGAGTTTTCGGCATTACTGCAGGAGTACCCGCAAGTGTTCCGTGCCACTCCAGGAAGAACCACTGTGTTGATGCATGATGTCGATGTTGGAGACGCAAAGCCAATTAAATTGCCTCCTTACCGTGTGAACCCAGTGAAAGTTCCTCTCATCCAGAAGGAGCTTGGCTACCTGTTGGACCACAAGATGATTGAGCCCTGTCAGAGCGAGTGGAGTTCTCCTGTCACTCTAGTCCCTAAGCCAGGTGGGTCACAGCGGCTTTGCATCGACTACAGACGTGTTATTCAGATCACCAAAACAGACACTTACCCTCTCCCTCGCGTGGAAGATTGCATAGACAAGATCGGAAAGGCTAGGTACATAAGTAAGTTTGATTTGTTAAAGGGATACTGGCAAGTACCTATGACTGAACGTGCTAGGGAGATCTCTTGTTTTATAACATTAGGAAAGACTTTTGCATGTTCTGTAATGCCATATACAGATTGTTTTAGAGTAATAAGAAATTTCCTTTGTAAATTTCTTTTTTCTTTGTGGGGAGGTGTTACATAGCCTATGATTTCATCATCCTTTGTGTAATTTTAACGCACAGTATGCTGCATGTTTGATCACGAGCGTGTTCTGCCTCAGTCCCCCCCTTCTACCGTTATAGTAGAGTAAGTCGTCCTTTCTGTTATTCAGTGCGGGATTGTCAACTCTTTGTCCCCATGGCTTCATTTGCGCGTCCTTCTTACAAGTTGTATCAAGCTCTGCTGGCCCCTATATAATGAGCTCAGTCTCTGCATCATTGCCACTTAGATCTGCTCCTCATTTTGTTCAGATCTCTGTCCTCCCCTGTACAGTTATTATTGAGTTTCTCAGGAAGTCTCCAACCATCTAGCAGCTGTGTGTAATTTGAGTATAAGTGTTGTTGCATTTTTTTCTTGTACTGTGTAGCATAAGGTTAATTCTTAGGCCTAATAAGGTTTTTGTAATTTGTGTAAGGGTTCTTTGTCAGTCATCATTAATAATATTTTGTATCTGTAATAATTTATCTTGCATTAACTGAGCATTACCCAATGTATTTTCATTTCATCAGGGTTGACTTAGATAAATTTACTCTTGCTAATTTCGTGTTAATAGAGGCTATTGCAGTTAACCATATATTTAACCTGTTTTTTGCCATTACATTATCCTTATGAGTCCTGAATGTTTTGTGTTAGTTTGAGCATTAAACTTAACTTGTAATTTTACCTAACTTTTTATTTGAACCTGGAACTTTACGGGACAGTAGTGATTTTTAGTATTCTCACTTAAAGTGTACATTATCTTTCTCTCTTCTGTAACAATATATATATATATATATATATATATATATATATATATATATATATATATATATATATATATATATATATATATATATATATATATTCTCGACCCCTGCCGTCTCTCTCTCTCAAACGAGGAAGAGAAGACGAAAGAGGGTATGACTCGTGACTCACTGAGGGGCACCGGTTCTGCACGGACTTGTACTGACGTCATCACACAATGAGAACTCACTTTCGCTGAGACTGGCTCACGGGAGGGCGGATTGAGAAAGGTGACTGGGGGGAGGAGACAAAGATGGAGGAAAATAGATCAGGATGAGAAGGAAGAGAAGGAACTGGAAAGTGCTGGAGGAAAAAAAAAAAAACTAATGGATCAGCGTGGTATCTGGTCAGTATAATTGGAAGCAACGTGACAAAGGTAGAAAAGCACTAGGAATCAGGCGAGAATGAGATTCTGTGACTGAGAAGGAACAGGAAAGGAAGGAAGAAGTACAGGCAGGTAATTTAGCATGGAACTGACAGATAACAAAACACTGATCACAGAAAGTGGCAAGTGCTGACTGAAAATGAGTGTAAAGAACTATAAAGGAGTATATATGAAAACAAACAGCACTAAACGAAATGGTGAAAGAGTGAGAGACGAGGTCATGACGCGATCTGTGTGGGAAAAGGAACAGAAAAGGTAGGAAGGGAAAACAGAGTGATTCAAGACAAATGACAAAGCTTAGATCACAAAATGAGAATGTCGCTTACCAAAACAGGAAGAAAAAGGCGACACCGTGAAGGAACTTCTGAAATGAGCTGAGGCGGTGGTTACTGAAGGAAAAAGAGAAAGGATCAGCTAAAGAAAGAAAATGTAATTCAGTGAGGTGTAGGCAAATTGCAAAACGCTGAACCCTCAATATGACTGATATAAATTAATATCATACAGGTAATGGGAAGCAATAAAGGAATATGATCATTGCTGATTAAGTAGAGCAGACAACAAATGGACGAATCAGAAATCGGAGAGGCAACCCTGATATGGTGTGAGAGGAAGAGGCAGACAGAGAATAAGGCGGAGAGATGAAATTGGCAAGTTTAACAAGACAGGATGGGATAGAACAACAGCCAAATAGTTCACTGTGGAGAATGATGGGAGAAGCTCTTGTCCTACAGTGGGATATTTCAAAGGCAAGATGAAACTGGCTACTCTGCTTATTTACATATGGTCACTGACGCGTCCATAACAGAGGAAAACTTATATGATGTTGAGCTAGTTCTAAAAGAGATACCCCTCCCTATCCCACTCTGGAAAGTGGGTAATACTGAATAATACACTGTGTGGCGAGTGTGAGGACCACTGAATGTGGAATATGAACTTTGAATGTCTTCCCAAGAAAATGGCTAGCAACCAAGTAACAGTTTTATTTGACTTTCCTGTTTATTTTCTTACTACCATAAGAGGGAGAGAGAGAGAGAGAGAGAGAGAGAGAGAAACCGATAGACAGACAGACAAACAGACAGAAAGAGAGACGGGCAGACAGACAGACAGCGGGGAGGAGAGATAACGAAAGAAGCTGCCTTCACTCCACTGACACACAGTTGGGAGAAGGAAGAGAAGTAGACCAACAATGAAGGCGGACAGGGGAGAAGGATGAGGGAGGGTGCACAAGAAGGGTAGTTTCTTGGAAAGAGAAGGAGTAGGAGAAGGAGGAGGAGAAGAAAGAGGTGGAGATAGTTGTTGGAAGGAGGAAAAAGAATGGGAGATACTTGTGGGAGGAAAAGGAACAGAACAAGACGGTTGCTGAAAGGAGTGGAGGAGGAGAAGGAAGAGGAGGAGGACAGGATAGCAGCTGAAAGGAAGAGAAAGAGGAGAAGGAAGGAACAATATGGCTGTTGGAAGAAAGAGAGGAGAAGGATGAGAAGGACAAGATGACTAATGTGAGAGGCGTGATGAGTAAAAAGAAATATTGGCCACAAATAATGCACGAACTGTGGCTGAGGGGCAACATAAATGGCAGGATGGAACGTCACGGAGAGGGATGAAAAAGAAGAGTGTTTTAGATGGGAATAAATCTTACGGATAAAAGGTGTCCAGAATAACTGAGATAAAACAAGATAAATTATACATAAACCTGTAAAAGTAATAGTTTCATATGGCATTAATCAGCGACCTACGGACCCTATTAGATGGTTCAACACTTTTTGCCCTGGAAGGGCTGGTGATTTTCTTTTGTCGACACGATTCTACAGCTATCATTTTTTTTTTTTTTTTTTTTTAATGTGACGCAAATTTTCGGTGCTTTATTCAGCTGCTCAATATTTCTAGCCAGCACTGTAATTTCTGGTCATTTGTATAATATTTTCCAATCTATTACCTTCAAATAATGGCGTAGCGTAAGTATTAAAGGTGATGTACTACATAACTATAATTCAGTCTATCCTTCAGGCGTCCAGGTTAAGTCTAAAATATAATACGCAGAAAGTATGTTATGATTAAGACGGAAGGCCAAAATCACTTTAAACCTTCATTCTCCAGCTAAAACTCTAAAAATGGCGTCAACTTCATACTCGCACTGCTTACTTTGCGTCAACAAAACAGATAAAGCATTGATCGCTGTAGCTGTGACCCCTCAGATTAACCCTCTGAATCTGTTGATATTTTCTCCCAGATTAATCTTACTATCTTAACACTATTTATTCAGGTCTGGGGAACATGCTGGTAGCCAAGAGGTTATTCAAGGCTACATCTAATGCGCTCAATTCGAAAAGCTCTCACAGACTGAATAAAATCATCAGTACAAAACAAAACATCAAAGAATTCAAGGGATTAACACTACACCTTACACGCAGTAAAGGAAGGCCACATTATCTTCACATTCCGACACACTCATCTGGTATGGCACATAACTCTGAGTGTTTTGGAGGGACTGGGACCAGACATAGCCATGGAAATAAAAATAATACTATCCATATCTTACATTCGTTGTCCAGTTATACCCTTATAGGAACTGCCTAGCATGAGGCAACTGAACAACAGCGTGTAACCTCTTTTCTTATGTTCTCTTGTCTTTACTTTCAACATAAAAGAAGATCACGAATGACAGCACGATTGTGAAAGCTGTTTCCCCGTTTCAACACTAAAATGTGGCAGCAAATGCGATGTCCAAGAAAAGGGCTAGGATTTAAAAAACAAAATGACTTCGAAAAATTGCGCAACATGAGATACTAGTTGGCGCTGGCTACCACCGAAGAAGTAAAGAAGAAAGGCAGTAAATGAAAATGAAGGGATATAAGAGAGAGAGAGAGAGAGAGAGAGAGAGAGAACAGAATCTATCTATCTATATACCTAGGCTGCTTCCCCCAAGGAAAGGGAGGTAGCCGAGACAGGACGACACACTCCCCATTTACTCATCCATTCAAACACATTCATTCGCATCTTAGCCCCAAAGGGGAGAACGGACAGATCCTCACCACACCACACTGCACAAGGGTCAACTGCGCAATGCAATCAGTGACATCCGCAGCAGGGCCCGACAGCAGAGCTGGTTTACCCCTGCCACATCATAACAGACTCATCCCCTTACCCGCACCTGACCTGAAATAGCTGATCAGACCAAATGCGGGAGAATATCCCCTCAGGGCTGCGTCATCACTTATTCATTCACAATTTCTCTCCACCCATTTCTGTCACGCACAGCCACTCTTCCTTGCTCAACAGACATCCCTCTCGCATCCAGCACTCTCTTCACACTGTTCATCCATCCTATTCTTGGTCTTCCTGTCAGCCTTACACCTCTCACATCAGATCTAGTTATCTTTTTCACCAATCGCTCATTATCCATTCTCTCCATATGCCCAAACCATCGCAACACCCTCTGCTCAACTCTACCAGCCATCTCCCGAACAACTCCAGTTCTCCTTCGCACTTCATCATTCTGCACTCGATCCATACGCGTCACTCCACACATACTCCTCAGACACCTCATCTCCATTACATTCAAACTTTTCCTCTCTGCTACACCCATATTCCATGTTTCAGCCCCATACAATGCAGTCGGTACCACAACACCCTCATACAGCCTTCTCTTTACATCCATTCTAAGCGAACGACATCTAAACACTTTTTTCATTCCTCCCAGCACCTTTCCTGCGTCATTTATTCTAAACTTCACTTCTGCATCTATTCTTCCATCCACTGCAACATGTGACCCTAGATATTTAAAACACTCCACCTCCTCAAGCAACTCGCCATTCAAAACTATATTCATCCCCCTACCATCTACCAACCCCGTACACTTCATCACTTTACTCTTATTCTCATTTACTTTCAATTTCCTCCTTTCACACACCCTTCCAAACTCCTCTACCAACTGTCTCAATCTCTCCTCTGAATCAGCCACCAGTGCAGTATCATCTGCAAACAGCAGCTGCTTCAGATTCCACTCTCCACCATCAACATTCACCAGTCTCAGACCTCCACCTAAAACTCTTGCATTCACCTCCCTTACAACACCATCCATGTAAATATAAAACAACCAAGGCGACATCACACATCCCTGTCGCAGCCCCACTCTCACAGGAAACCAATCACTCACAGCATTTCCCACTCTTACACACGCTCTCCTATTTACATAAAAACTTTTCACCCCTTTTAATAACCTACTATCAAGTCCATACAATCTTAAAACAGTACACAAAGCCTCCCTATTAATTCTATCATACGCTTTCTCTAAATCCATAAATGCCCAAAACACATCCTTGCCTTTCGCTAAATACTTTTCACACACTTGTCTCACAGCAAACACCTGATCCACGCATCCCCTCCCTCTCCTAAAGCCACACTGCTCATCACCAGTCACTCCCTGTGTACCCTCTCTAACTCTCATAATTAACACTCTACCATACACCTTACCTACAACACTCAACAGACTTATACCCCTAAAGCTAGTACATTCATAGTTATCACCCTTGCCTTTATACAACGGGACCACACAAGCACTTGCCCAGTCAACTGGCACCATACCTTTCACAAAGCACACATTCAGCAATCTTACTAACCAGTCAACAATAGTCACTCCACCACCCTTCAGGCATTCCACAGCACACCCATCCATACCTGCAGCTTTCCCTGTTTTCATCTCCTTTACTGCCTTCTGCACTTCCTCCTTCGTGATCAAAGAATCATTCAACTCTCCCAACACATTTATTCCTTGCACCCTTCCATCCGCCACAAGCTCAGCCACCCTTTCCTCCTCTACATTTAACGATCTTTCAAAATACTCTGCCCATCTCTTCCTTACTGCATCCATCTCAATTAACATCCTTCCATCCTCTGCTTTTACTCGTTCTTCCTTCCCAGACTCTCCCTTTCGCACCCTTTTCACCTCCTTCGAAAACATTTTCTTATTCTGTTGAAAATTCTCTGTCAGCCGCCTACCCCACCTCTCATCTGCTGCCACTTTAGCATCACGCACAGCCCTTCTCGCCTTATTCCTCTTTTCCTTATACCTCTTATATGACATCTCATCCTTCCTCTGCAGCCACACTTCATATGCACGTCTATTCTCAGCCACAGCCATACTTACTTCCTCGCACCACCATTCACTTCCTTTTCTTACACCACCACCCACACGTCTCACACCACACACCTCTTCTGCATGCCCCACCACAGCACTCTTAAATAACTGCCATTCCTCCTCCACACTGCCATTTTCCCGATCTTTCACTGCGTTCCACTCATCTTTCAATTTCTCCTGATACTCTATCTTTTTCTCTCTTTTATCCAACTCACTCACTTTCAAAACCTCCCTGCCACACCTAACTCTCCTAGCTCTCACCCATCTCTTACCTACTCTTAACTTTCCCTCCACCAGGTAGTGGTCAGACATACCTCCACCCTCCCTCTCAGAACTCTCACATCCAACAATCTTCCTATTACATTCCTAGACACAACCACATAGTCCATCAAAGCTCTATCAACAACCCTTCCACCCTCCTGTCTCACCCATGTATACTTATATATATCTTTCTTCTCAAACAGCGTATTTCCAATCACCATCTCTCGCTCAACACACATCGCTATCATTCGCTCCCCATTTTCATTTCTTCCAGGCACACCATGCATACCAACTACACCTTCAACTGCTACATTTCCCACTCTAGCATTCAGATCACCCATCATTACCACATTCACATTCGCTCCAAAACTCTGCAGACACTCATCAACATCATTCCAGAAAGACTCCCTCTCTTGTTCATCTCTTTCATTACCAGGCCCATATGCACTCACAAACACCCACAACTCACGTTCAAATTTCGCTTTCACCCACATCAGTCTCGATGACACCTTCCATTCAGTCACACACTGCTGTACTTCCGGACTCACTAACAAGGCCACACCTTCTCTTGCCCTTCCTCTATCAACACCTGACAATCTTCCATTCACACTTCCAAACATAGACTCACCCTTCCCTTTCATCTTCGTTTCACTCAGAGCTAACACATCCAGCTTTCTTCTCACAAACGTTCTCCCAGAATAGTTTCACATAATAATAATGCAAAAAAACATATCAGAAAGGGAAAGGAGTATTAGACTTGTGATGATGTGGTAGGTGTTCCTTGCCTCTCGGTGCTCCGGAGGTGTGGTTTAACTCCCACCCATCATGACAAACTTCTGTGCCATTCTTGCCCCGAGGCTCGCTACATCCTTGAGTGGGGTGGTGGCAAGCCAAGAGGGGAATACTACTCAGATGGTCACCTGTATTCTTGCTGGCTTAGGGGGCTTCATAGTATTTTTACCATAGTAATTTTTTTGCATTAGTCTATTTTGATAATTGTTTTAGCTTTTTTTTTTTTATGGCGATATATAGTTTGGTTCAATAATATACAAGAGGATTTTTAAGGTATACATTACAAAATATGGGGGAAGTATTACAATAGCTAGCAAACCAAAAGGAATACGGCCCTACTAAGTAAAAAGAATAACAAGCCAGGAATATTATGTGGGTGGCTTCAGAAGAGGATGGCAGTAAAGGGATGGTTGAGGTGTCATGGGTAGTGACGCTCTGTGGCCGGTGTTTGGAATCATGGAATATGTTTATTCAGGTTTATGCGAAAGGAGATTATGATAATGACTCTTGTCTTCGCTAGATGAACTTCATGCTGTTTCTTATACAGATGCTCCTCACTGGTGGCAGATACATGAATAATGTTTGCAGGTAACTCTCGGTGTGCAACCTGAGTATGTATTATACTTACATGAATTGAGGTCGAAGTAGAAAGGGAGAGAGAAAAAAATCGAGACAGAACTTATTCCTAACTTCACAAGTAGTACTTTAAAAAAAAAAAAAAAAAAAAAAAAAAAACTAAAGCTTCTTCTCTATTTCTAACAATAAGCATCACGCGTATAAAACAGTGTAACAAACCACTATATGAACGTGCCAGTAAGATATTTTTTACCCCGTCACAAGTCTCCACGACATAAAAGAACTTTTAATACTGGCGCCTCATTGCCCTTCCTTCACTTCTGTATGATTTGTCTGTTGCAGCAAAGTTTCCTCTTGGCTTGCTCCGATTTCATTCTTCTCAAAATGGGATTCTCTCTCTCTCTCTCTCTCTCTCTCTCTCTCTCTCTCTCTCTCTCTCTCTCTCTCTCTCTCTCTCTCTCTCTCTCTCCTGCTTCCCGTCCTCCCTGTCAGTCATGCCCTCGTTCTGACTTATTCTTCCATTGTATTCCAGTTTTTCTTTCTCTTCGCTCCTCTCCTCTCATCTGTTCTCTCCCTTCTCCTCTCCTCTCCACTGTTCCTCCCCTCCCCCTCTAATGTACGTTCACTCCCTTCGTCTCCCTTTACCTCTCCCTCAGACACCATACCCAGCCCCTTTTCTAGTCTTTTCTCTCCTCTCTCTCCCTCTTTCTCTCCTCTCTATCACCTGCTTCTCATCTCCACTCCCCTCCTTCGTTTCACCCATCTTTTCTGTCTCCTCTCTCCCTCATTTTCTGCTCCCTCCCCCACTCTTCTTTTATTTCTCCTCCCGTCAACTACTTCTTCTTCGTCCCTCACACCCTGTCCTCTCCTTTTCACACTCAATCTTGCTAACCCTGTCCACTCATCCCTTACCACTACCCACACTCGTCCCCATCACTGTCCTCCCCTCCTCATTCTACCCTTGTATCTATCATTCCTTCCCTCTTATTCTGCTCTGTGTTAAACTCCTCTCCTTTCTAGTGTCTATTTTTTCCTTAGATCCCTTCAGCTGACGTGTTCTCTGTCCCGCAATCCCCTCCTATCTTTTCTCTTTTATATTTCTCTCTTTAAAACAGCCCCCTTCACTGCTTTCTATTCTTCTTCTCCATCACTATCCATCCCACCCCCACCTATCCTCTGTCTCCCCTACATAACCCCTGGCACCTTCTACGAATTCTCATTATTTAGCTATCCCTCTTTCTCACCGTGTCCTTTTTTTCATATTCACCTTCTCCTACCTCTTCCCTGCCAGTTTTTCCCCCTTGCATTCTTTTCTTCATTCCACCCCCATCCCCCATCCCTTACCATCATTTATTTCCCATCCCGCCACTTTCCACCTTCTCTGTTCCTCGTTTTTCCTTCACCATCTTCATTCTCTCCCCCTTCCTTATTCCTTCTTCCTCTCGCTACCCTTCTTTCTTCCCCTTCATTTACTCCCTCCCTTTCCCCCTCTTCACTTTTCCTTTTCCCAATTTTCACTTCCTTGTACTTCTTCCTTCTTCAATTTTCCTCCATCTATTTCCTCTTTTCTTCCCTTTCCTTCTCTTCACTTCCTCTTACTGCTCATAACCTCTACCTTCTCTGTCCTTCTTCTCCTCCATTTTTCTCACCCTCCTACTTACTTTTCCCCTTCTTGAACCACCTTTTCTCTTTTTTCCCGAGCAACTTCCTTCCTGTTTATTCTTTTAATTCCACTTTCCTCTCCATCATCTACCCCTGTGTTTTCATTTAGTCTCCTAGCCATTTCTTCCACAGTCCCTTATCTATCCAGCAATCCTTCGACCTTTCTTCCCCCCCCCCAGTCCCCACCCCTCTCTTTACCTACCCCCTTCCATCCTCCATACATCCATCTCCATCAAAATAAAAGGGATTATGTCAAAAGGTGAATAAGAGGAGGGAAGGATAAATGCAAGGACCTTATGGTGAAGCAGAAGGTGGTGTTAGTAGACGGTTTCATGGTGTAAGTTCAGTTATTTTGTCATTCTCTCCTCATTAACCCCTCTCTCTACCTTCGTTCAGCCTTCTTCCGCTCCTGCAACTTTCTCCTCACCTCACCCCAAGTTCTGCCCCTACCCTTCTTCCTTCTCCCGTCAGCTCCTACACTTGTTATCTAAGACATCCACGACCGCCGCCACCACCAAAAAAACAACTGGGGACGGGAAATAGGGAAGTGTGTAAAAATCAAATCTCGTGGCCTCCTGGGGGAACCATGCTATTCTGGCCACAACGCACGACCTGGTCATTAGTTGTTAGTCGTGTTTTTGTACCTCCTTCCTTGATTAGAACATATGTACTTACAAAGCTGGTATTCCTATAAGCTTTATATTATAATATCATGATAAACTTGGACATTATAAGCTGTGATA
>NC_136966.1:1413895-1543895 GCF_032717465.1 Coenobita brevimanus | reverse complement strand
ATTATTATTATTATCATCATCATCATCATCATCATCATCATCATCATCATCATCATCATCATCGGTTTGTTTCATCTGACGGAACTGTGTCACTCCCACAACTTCGATACTTATCGTCTGGTGTTAGCCAGAATAAGATACGAAGTTCTTGATTTTCGGTCAAAACAATGATGATCAAAGTATTTTAACATTTCCGGCGGCCTACGTTTTTCTTGTTTACAGTTAACTCAAAGAATCCGATGGCGTGCTTTTCCATACAGTCTCGCTGCCTTCACACGATTATGTTCAGCTTAGGTGCAACTTTTCCAGCTTGGAAAGGTTAAACGTTGCCTTCATTTTCCCCTTCAACACGAGTCCCCTGAGAGCTAAATGAATCGTCTGAATTACCAATAGCAAAGCAAGAAAGATGCTTCTGGAGTTATACAGATTTATCGTCTGACCTGAGCCGAAATAAAATAGGCAATTCACAGACCAGGGGTTAAGTCATTCTAACCGCGTTCCCGTTTCGCCAGCCACCTCGAATTTCTGTGCCGGATATTTTGACTGCGTGAATCTGGGACGCTAACCAGACTAAAATTTATAGATGTTAATATATATGGCTGAATTCTAGAGGAATGGGAAATTTCATAGCATCTCAACCTTAGTGATGTATTTTGTGTATTACGCTGTAACATTGTCTTGTGTGTTTTCTATATCGCATTAACACTGACCTACATTACATCAACAACATACAAGACGATGCTGGGGTCGAATATCTATACTTAATCGCCAAGAAAGAGGTGTTATGAAATTCTTGTGAAGTAATTTAGATTACGACCCTGAGCTTGACTTTTAGGTCACAACAAAGTAGTTTGGGGACCTCCTGTGTTCCTCTAGTTTCTTTCTTCTTTTATTATACAAACACCTAATCACCTTAGCACCATTCCTCTATTTCTGAACCAGTTCCCATCAAACCTGCCGCAGTCGTTCCTTGAACAAATATCCACAGACACCCTTTACATTTTTTTTTTTTTTTTAATTTTGGCATTTTAAAGTGAATCATGAGGTCAAAAGACAAACCATACGATACACGCTTTAGGATCGTCTGTTATTAGCTGTTCATATATCATCACGGCATTTTACACAAAAGTATGTCAGTGTTGTATATCTGTGTGAAGATCATTCTGCATTCCCTTGAGAATGTTGGCGATCCTTATCTAATTTTCCTTTATACTGCAATTTTGGGGGTATGCAGCTGGAGCATGTGTCGGATCGAGGGAAGATGGGCGTTCCTGCCCTGCATAGTCCTGGGTCACCCATAGGCAAGGTATAGCACCCTTTTGTCCACCAAAAAGGTAGTGGTAGATGGTTACCATCGTCCTGGAAGGTCCATATGAGTGACGTGGGGCCAAGGTCCGGCAGCTGACCTTGCACAACACTAAAAGGTGGGGAACTCAACCACATTTACCAAACAGTCACGTCCGGACTGGAGACTACAACTCACATCCCCTATACACAGCACATCATCTTAGGGGCTAGGCCACCTCCATTTTCTCTGCACCTTGCCATGTAGGACCCTGTTCCGACCCTGGAGAGGCGCTGTCTGCCGCAGAAAGACAGTTACTTGCGTGTGGTTGATGGTTCTGCTCGGACAGACAGATCGGGGTATAGCAAAAAAAAAAAAAAAAATCAACTCAGCATTTCAAGTCTGTAGTAGAGTTTATTAGTAGGGGTTGATATATCAGAGAATAGCCTCATAGAATAAATTTGCACAGACTGATATTTAAATGCGAAAGCCTATAATGCCGTGACTACATTTAGTTATGCGAAATTATTTATTTGAATGGTATTACTGGGAAAGTAGTCTAATAATGATAATGATGAAAAGCAAATGTACTGGAGGGTAAAATAATTAAGATGGCGATTATGATGATGATGATGATGATGATGATGATGATGATGAACGAATTTTACAGGACAGGTTAATCTCGGACGACATAAAACCAGTCCATTTACAGTTTTATGGTTCTGTTTTGTGCTTTCATTCTTGATCACTTCTACCCCACCACATCACCTTCCATGTTTACCACGGTGACGTCATGACGTGAGGTGGCCCCTTCTTTCCTCTCTCTCTCTCTCTCTCTCTCTCTCTCACACACACACACACACACACACACGTCTGCAGTTATGTATGTGGTGGGGACGTGGAAAAACACTTTCATTCCAAGTCGTTAGCTCAGCGAGGCAAAAACAGGAGAGAAAGAGAGAGAGAGAGAGAATGTGCAAACACACATTCATGCCAAGGCGTTAGCTTAGGGAGATAAAAACAGGAGAGAGAGAGAGAGAGAGAGAGAGAGAGAGAGAGAGAGAGAGAGAGAGGTGAGGGGGCTAGGTTGTGGGGCCGGGAGGAGCGAGAACAATGTAAAGAGGACGGTAAGTAGAAACTCTACTACAGAACAACCTGTACAGACTTGCAGACTTTTCCTTATAACCTTCTCAACATCTATCTATCTATCTATTGCCAGACGCCTCAATCCCGTTTGGGGTGGCCACAAACAAATCGCCTCCAAGTCGCCCTGTCCCCCGCCATTTCACTCCCCTGCTCCCAACTCACACCCCCCTCTCTCATATACCTCTCCACCCCATCTCTCCATCTCATCCTCGGCCTCCCCCTCCCTCTTTCCCCCTCCACCTCACTCACATACACTCTCTTCGTCAGTCTCTGACCCTCCATCCTCTCCACATGGCCAAACCACCTCAGTGTGTTCTCAACATAATGACAATTATTCTCAACATAATGACAATTATTATTCTTTTTTTCGTTAAATTAACAAATTCTCCTCAACATAGCTGTCCATCATGTTTGTGAAGGGGTTAAATTTAAATCTAATAATCTGGTGGTAGTGAGAATAAAACACAAAAGACATCAGCTTATCAAATCATCTAAATAATAGTTCACTGGCACCTACTCTGGGTCGCATTAAGTCGCTTCGTACCACCAATATTTTGCTGAATTTCGTTTGTTGCAGATTTATATTGTGTGTTACTTATAAAGCTTAATATCGACATAATTTGCCTCAGTAACATTCAAAAGTATATTCATGCGTCATATGCAGGATAAATTGGAAAGGAATAGTAATACAAAATCTCCAAAGTCACTCAGAGTACAACCCCTTGGGAGGGGAAATCAGATTGAGAGGTCAGAGGGTGAGTGGTTGGGTAATGAAGGGTGAGGCCAGTATCGACTGACCTCTGAATTTTTTTTACCAAAGTCTTGTCACGTGTCAGGAATGTGGCTGGGCGAGGTCAGGCAGGGCGAGGAGAGGTAAAAAATGAGGGATACTGGGAAGAGGAGAGGTGAAATAGGGTGGGGTAGGGCAGGGTAAGAAGCGTGGCGTGGGGGTGGAGAGGTGGTGGGATGGGGAAGGGTGAAGTTGGGTGAGGCTGGGTGTGGTGGGATCAGGCAGTGTGAGGTGAGTTGAGGAGCAGTGGTAGGGTGTCTGGTGTGGAGTGAGATTGGACTGGTTCAGACAGTATTGGATACTGGGTGAGGAAGAGTGAGACTGGGCAGGGTGGAAGTCATGTCTATCCGAGTGAAACAAGGTCGGCAGCCTGTGAACAAGTGGAGAGGGAGAGTGGTTAAAAGTGAAGAGACGAAGGAGTAAGTGTAGAGGGGGAGGGGGAGACTGGATTTTGGGCTGCGGGGAGGAGTGATTGAAGAGGTAGCGGAGGAAGAGAGGTTGAGGGGGGAAAGGGGGGGGGGGAGCGAAAGATGAGCATAAGGACGTGAGGCGAGAATGAAAGATTCATAGAGGTAGAAGAGGAAAAGAGACTGATATGGAAGGGAAGGAGAAGGAACAGAGGAAGGAGAAGGAAGAGGATAAAACCTAAGAAAAAGATGAATGTAGTAGACCGGTTTACTCACTTTGTTAGTTTCCGTCATGTATTATGATTAGACAACGAAAATCTGACACCCCATCAACTCTTCAGGCGAAACAGATAGAAAAAGAAGTGAGGAGACACAATGTAGCACAGACAAACTGGGATGAAAATTGTAATAGGCAAGGACGAGATTTCAACGTACAGTCAGAGGCAACAGTTCGTCTTATATTTCATTATATTTACTTTACACTTAGGGCATGTCCGTTACTTTCCTTATTAACGCATCATATGAAGGAGAATGGTCTATGGGTACAGAAGTATGCCAAACCTCCCTTAGTTTAGAAAGGTTAACCAGCAGGGAATGTTGAAAATCTGGAGTGAATTAATAGGCAAGTTTCTGTCCACTATTGTAGAGAGCAATAATAATCTTATGCTTAACCGGTATTACAATAAATGTTGTTAATATTAAGCTAAACCACCTCGTCAGAAATGTAAGATGCATATGGATAATGTGGATAATGTTAGTTATACAACCCACTGAACGTCTGACGAGATTTTACAAACTTACATGCATGCGCACAAACACACACAAATACGGACACATATAACAGTTGTCACCGACACTATAACATTTTCTAATAAAAGCATCATTCAATCAAGAAATCACAATTGCACATTCACACAAAGTTTCACACATTATCAGTGTCTTCTTATAAACACACACACACACACACACACACACACACACACATCAATCTCACACACACACACACACACACACACACACATCAATCTCACACACACACACACACACACACACGGCATCGTCGGATGTGGACGTCTGTACCGGCGCTCCATACAAGCTCAACACGGCCAGAGGCATTACCTAAATAAGTATCTTTGAATGAGTCAAGCTCTGTACCAGGTTAGACTAAATGATTTTTCATTATTAAAAGGAAAAGAAATAATAAGTTTAAATAAGACTTTCAAACAACAAAGAACCACGATGCGTTGAGTCAGCTGGGTTTGTTTATACTACAGAAAGACCGGGAAAGCGTGCACACTGTAAGTACATACTCTGTTCATTTAGTATTACAAAATGGATACATACCTCAGTAAAACAAATTTGGAAAAGAAAAGGGATAAAAGTAAAAAGCAAAATGATGATTTCTACCAAGAACTAGTTGAAGTGGAGACTCACAATAGACTGGTTGAACGTGTACACAAACTAGAAATGGCTTTCAAAAATGAAATTGATGAAATAAAGAAGCAAATGCACTTGCAAAAGGAAGAGATAGAAAAACTGGGAAAGGAGGCCAATAAGAAAGACACAACCATCAGTGAACTAACAGTGGAATTGAATACCCTTAGGAAGAAAGTGAGTGAAATGGGAAGTACAGTAGTTAATCACGAGAGTGTTATGGAAGAGTTCAAAAATGACACAGAGACAATTAGACAAGCAAGCAGTCTTATGGACCAGAGCAGTGATATTGAGGAGAAGATAACACAGGTGAATGAAGCTGTGCAAAGCTACAAAAATGATGTAGAAATCACGTATGCTGAAATGGTGAAAGTAAAGAAAGACTTGGAAACAAGGGTGGAGGAAAAAAGCATTAAAAAGGAAGTGAAAAGAATAATCCAAAACAATCCAAAGTTAGTCAGAGATTCAGTAGAAATAAATAAATCAATAGTAATCACTGGTATAGAAGAGGAAGAAATTAAAAACAAAATCACTAGAGACAAAAAGGAGATGGCAAATGTAATGAGCTTACTGAAAGAAGTATCAGAGGAAATCTGTAGTAAAGATATAGAGGAACACAAAAGGTTAGGGAAATACGAGAAAAGCAAGACAAGACCTCTAAAGGTGACTTTCCAGAGTGTAAACACTGTGGAAGAGATACTAAAAAATGCAAAAAATCTTATGGAAAAAGAGGAGTTCAAAAATGTATGGATAAAAAGATGTCTAACACAAGAGGAACTGGAATTACTGAAAGAGAAAAGGGAGGAAGCAAAAAAAAAAATGAGGGAAGATCAGAAGAGGACAAGAAGAAATTTTTTTACAAAGTAATAGGATTGCAGGTACGAAAGTGGTACACAAACAGGATGGAAGAAAAAGGAGGAAGTTAGTAGAACCATGTCATGACAAGTATATAAACAAGATGATAAAGTTGATGTACTCAAATGTGGATGGAATGGTATCTAAATTACTAGAGATGAATGATTATGTCAGAGAAAATGAACCACAAATAATATGCCTAACAGAGACAAAATTAACACCAAGGATATCCAATGACATACTAAACTTAGAGGAATACAATATATGGAGAAGAGACAGAAATTTAAAAAAGGAGGAGGAATTATAATATTAACTAAGAAAAATCTAAAAGTCAAGGAAATAAACCTAGATATACCATCACAAGTAGAACTGATTGCAGTAGAGATCGACACATCTGAAGGTAAAGTAATTGTAGCCAATTTGTATATGCCACCCAAATCAAACACATGGGAAAGAGACGAATATGAGGACCTAGCAGAGAGTACAATTCAGAGTATAAGATCCTTGCTACATAAAATGGAAGAGAAATCGGAAAGAATTATACTAACTGGGGATTTCAATACAAATATAAATTGGAATACTCTAGATATAAATAGCCAAGAAAGCTGCTGGGACCAAAAGCTCCTGGATCTCGTACAAGAGTTTTTCTTAACGCAACACGTGAGGGAAACTACTAGAAAAAGAGGACTTGATGTACCTTCAGTGCTAGATCTAATATTTACTAGGCAAGAAAATGACATTGACAGTTTAATATATCACCCTCCACTTGGCAAAAGCGATCATGCAGTACTAAATTATAACTTCAGGATAGCATATGACATAATAAACAGCAATGACAGTTACAAAAAGAGACTAAACTATAAAAAGGGAAATTATCAAGACCTAAAGAAGTATTTCTTAGAAGTTGATTGGGAAAATGAGCTTAGAGGACAAGATTTAAATGCTGTATATAAAAAATTTTTGTGAATTTTATGAAATAGGAGTCCAGAATTACATCCCACAGCACAAAGAAGCAGATAAGAAAATACAGAAATGGTTCAATACAGAATGTAAAAAATCAAAAGAAAGAAGAGATTTGTTGTGGAATAGATACAGAAGACACAAGAGTGAAAGGGGATATAATAATTACAAACAGGCAAGAAATGACTATACAAGAATAAGGAGGGAAGCCCAAAAACAGTTTGAGGAGGATATAATAAATAAAAGTAGTGATCAACCAAAGCTGTTTTACAGCTATATCAGAAGCAAAACCAAAGTAAAAGATATAATACAATCCATCACGGACGAGGGAATCACTTATACACAAGAGAAAGATATTTGTGAAGCACTAAATAAGAATTTTCAATTAGTTTTTACAGAAGAAAAAATTTTTGAGAGGGACTATGTGGAACACGCATGTCCACACATACTACCAGATATACAAATAGCAGAAAAAGTAATACAAGAGGAGTTAAGTAGATTAGACAGAGGAAAAGCAAGTGGTCCTGATGAAATTTCATGTTGGGTGTTACGAGAATGTGCAAAGGAGTTAAGTAAACCACTATTTTTAATTTTCAAGAAATCTTTGAGTCAAGGGAAACTACCTGATATTTGGAAAAAAGCAAATATAGTCCCCTTATTCAAGAAAGGAAATAGACAAAATCCTCTCAACTACCGACCAGTATCACTGACTAGTGTTGTAAGCAAGGTATTAGAAAAACTCATTAGAAAAGCTTGGGTAAATCATCTAGAAAAACACAGTATGATAACAGAAAGACAGTTTGGTTTCAGAAAAGGAAAATCATGTGTTACTAATCTGTTGAGCTACTATGACAGAGTAACAAACACAATACAGGAAAGGGAAGGATGGGTGGACAGTATCTATTTAGATTTCAAGAAAGCTTTTGACACAGTACCATACCAAAGACTTTTATGGAAGCTGTACCATCAAGGAGGAATTCGAGGCAAACTGTTTTGTTGGATGCAAGACTTTCTCATAAAAAGAGAAATGAGGACAGTACTAAGAGGAAACTACTCATCATGGAAAGAAGTGACTAGTGGAGTACCACAGGGTTCGGTGCTGGCACCAATCATGTTTTTAGTGTACATAAATGATATAAACAGTAACACTGGAAATGAGAGCTATCTGAATATGTTTGCAGATGATGCAAAAATACAAAGGAGAATTATTAGCACAGACTCTTGTAGGGAGCTACAAGAAGAATTAAATAAACTTCATGAATGGAGTAGTACCGGTACATGGCAAATGGAATTCAATGTGGACAAGTGTCATGTAATCAAGTTTGGTAAAAGTGGAAAAAGACCTGATTGGGATTATAAGTTAGGAAATAAAACCCTATACACATCAGAAAGAGAGAAAGACCTAGGTGTGATTATCAATAACAGACTATCTCCGGCTGACCACATCAGCGAGAAGGTACGGAACATGTATACACTGCTTGCAAATATGAGAATAGCATTCACATACATAAATGAAGACATGCTAAAAAGGATAATAACATCATTCATTAGACCAACCCTGGAATATGCATCAGTAGTCTGGAGTCCTCATCTCAAAAAACACATAGACAAGATTGAAAAAGTTCAAAGGGCCGCTACAAGATGGATACCAAGCTTAAGGGACCTAAGCTATGAAGAAAGACTAAATAAACTGAATCTACCAACACTACAGGAGAGAAGGAAAAGAGGTGACATGATAATGCTTTATAAGTGCATATCAGGAAAGGAGAAAACAGACATAAATGATTACTTAACATATGGAGAAGCATCAGCAAGAGGACACTGCAAAAAACTGCATAAGAAGAGAGGTGATAAAGACGTAAGGAAATTCAGTTTCCCAAACAGAGCAATTGATCAATGGAATGCACTACCGAATGAAATAGTGTGTGCCAAAACAATTCACAAATTTAAGGATATGTACGATAAATATGGTCTAAGACACGGGACAATACGAGCTTGACTCATTCCTGTAAAGATACAATTAGGTAAGAACAATTACAATTAGGTATGAACACACACACACACACGCTCGTCCATAACTCTGGTGCCACCAACCATATCTCACACCAGCCACTGGATGCCCCAACAACTGACTACTTCCACACACGTCAGTCGTCACCTCGTCAAATTACATGTTATCTGACACAAGATCCACCTGGAATTCCTGTTGGACTTTCATATTAGACCTGAAGTTACAACTGGATGGAATAATATTTAATGTTGAGTGCCTCCTCCAAAAAACTGGCATATGATTTAGAGGAAGATGCCACTATTTGTTGCAGGAATGGGAATAAATCACAAGTCCAAGATATGTCCGAATGATTGGCATTATCAGTTCACATCATGTAGCAATTCTGACAAGCTAGACGGGCCAGAGGTGGAGGCTGCTTGACGTAATGGTAAGAAACATGGACACATCTTACTGCCAGCACTCCCTGCCTAGACACCGTCTGATGCAGAGCTCTGACTGTTTTCCCACTGGTGCTGGACTCGGTCTCATTTACTAGTGGCGATTTTTTGCCTGTTTTCTCAGCTTTTGCCACTTTTGGGGCTTAGTCTCTGGCACTGAGAAAGGTTTTTTAGACGTTTTTCCAGGTTTTCCTGGGACTCTGGTTCTGTTTGCCTGTGTGTGATTGGCAGTGTGTTAGTGTTTTTTTTTTTTTTTTTTTGGCCTGCCGTTAGTGTCCCTCACTGTAGTACGACGCCGAACCTGAAGGGGTGCCGTTAGGGCACTTCCATGAAGGGGGGCCTTTAGGGCCTGGTTATAGGAGGCAGTGAGGGCGGCTCTGTTAGTTTAGGGAAGACCCGAAAGGGGCAGTGGCGGGGCCTCCCATCGCCCTTTAGAGGGCGGGGAGCATAGGTTGCCCGTCACTGTAGGGACCTTGGCCACTTTTGCTGTTTTTTGTTTGTGCTGTTTGAGTGGTTGTGTGTGTGAGGTGTGTGTGTGTGTGAGTGTGTGTGTGTGTGTGTGTGTGTGTGTGTGTGTGTGTTGACTGAGTTTTTCGCTGCTTGGGTGTGCAGCATGAAGAGATCTTGCATCCCTAGGCCCCAGGGGCATTCCCGCCTCCTGCTCCCTCAGTCAAGGTCCTCCAACCCGTGTCCTGCTACAGGCACGAAGCGGGAGCGTCATTTTTCTGACTCCAGCTCCCACTCGTCAGCTCACGAGGTTTCTTGTGCTGACCCCTCTCTACCAAAGTCTACGGGAGTGGTACCTCGCTCGCGTGGTGCCTCAACCCGCTCTGCCAAGGCAGCCCGCCGATATGAGGCTATGGAGGAGGTTGCACCTGCTCCACCCTCTCTCTCTTCCAACAAGGGCACTTCAGCTTCCCTACGTGCAGCTGCCAGCCCTGCTTCACGGCAAGGCACCCCCGTGAACCGAGCCCTCGGTCCGCAGCCTCGCGCTCCCACCTGCGCACCCTCTCACGAGCCTAGGCCGGCTAGGTCTGCTCGTATTCCCAAGCGGCTGGAGGTCCCGTCGGGGGCTCCTGCTGCGGCTCAGATCTTCCCCTCTTCTGATCCTGCTCTGCATGAGGATGAGGGTTTCACCCCTGTGGCACGCAAGGGATCGAGGCGTGGTAGCCAGGGAAACGGCCCTTCTCCGTCAGTACGTACTGGGCCTTCTCTCAGGGGTCCCCCTGCTGCTTGTCCCTCCGTGTCAGTAGCTGTGCATCCACCACCCCACTCTGCATTCCCAGCGTTCCGTGTGCCGGTCCAGGACGGGCATGCGACGAGTTATGACGCCGTGGCTGCACTAAAGCGTCACCTGCCAGGGCTACGCTGCCCCAACCTGATAGGACGGGATGGAAGCTCGGTGTTGGTGCCGAAGGACGAGGGAGCTTACGACCTCTTGAGAACAGCTCTGCAGGACGAGGCCTCCTCTGTCAAGCTAGTCGAGCTGACGCCCGGCCAACAGTCAATGAAGGCAGTCGTCATGGGTTATCCCTTGCGGATGCCTATGGAGATACTGCTACAGCACCCTCAGGTTGAAGAGGCAACCCACCGCCAGAAAGCGCGGACCAGGGAGGAGACTCGACAGGTCATCGTCACCCTGCTGGGTCCTCTGATCCCTGTGATCGACCTGGGAAACTGGGGAGAATATCACCTTCGCCCCTTCACCCCAGAGCCACTCCATTGCTACAGGTGCCAGCGATACGGGCACCACAGAGCCACTTGCAACCGGGCCACAGTCTGTGGGATGTGCAGCGGCCCGCACAAAACGGAGAGGTGCTTGGCCAAGTTCAAGGCCAAGGAAGCTGTCTCTACCCGCTGCCCCAACTGCTCGGGAAAACATCATGCGTGGCACCCCAGCTGCCCAACCAGAGTTGCACTTGTCGATCGAGGGCGAGAACGCCAAGTCACCTGGGTGAAGGAGCAACAGGCGAGCAGCAACAAACTGGCACCTCCGGGAACTTTCATTTGGGGGCAGCAACGCCGTCCAGCAGCGACTGCACCCCCAGTGCTAGACGAGGCAGCGTTTCCGCCCCTCCAACCTGCTCTCACTCGTCACACGACGACTGCAGAGGTCCATCACCCTCCTCCCCCCCCCAGTTCGGCAGACAGTCGAGGAGTTTACTCCACCCACGCCCCACAACACGGGCTCTCCTCTCATAGTCTTCACCAGGGAAGAATTGCGTACGCTGGGGACGGAAATTGCTACAAGCTTGGCTCAGATGCTAGGGACGCTTCTCGGCAGGCCTCTGGAAATGGCACCATTGGTACAGGCTGTGAATGTCATCGTCGACCAAGTGGTGGAGGCAAAGCAACACCCGCGCTCTTCTTCCCTGGTACCTCCTGCATCATCTCCCACACAGACAACCGTGGAAGAGCCACTACCCACCCAGCTTCCTCTGCCTTGCCCTCGTATGCCAGTCAACATTCCTTCGGGGCTCACACCAGCCACAGCAGCGATCGAGGAAGAGCGCAGGGCCCTTGGCCTCCAGACAGATCATCCCCAGTGCCAGACACCGCTGCCAGCCTCCGAGTCCTACAGTGGAACTGTTTAGGGGCATGGAGCAAGCTCGCCCACCTTCAGGAGGCGTCTGCCAGGGACCATCCTCATGTAATTCTCCTGCAAGAGACCCTGCTCCAGGATAATACCACTTTTCGTCTCTCGGGTTACACCACCCATCTCCTTCCATATGTTCATGGCGTCACACAGGGATGTGTCGTTCTGGTTCAGGACCACATTGCGTGCACGGATTGTGAGCCCTCTCCTTTCTGTGGACTTGATGTGGAGGTCCAGGGCGTGGTTCTCCATCTGGCTATGTCGCCCCTGACGGTATATAATGTATACCGGAGCCAAAGGGGCACCCTGGAGTTGGAAGACCTGTTCTCCCAGGCTGCCAGGGGAGCCGTGTACATAGGGGGCAACTTTAACGCCCACCACGCCTTTCTATCTTCGCCTCTTTAGTCCAATGAAGCAGGACGGCACATCTCTTTGGTTCTGGAGGAGATGGGTGGTGTCTCCCTATTAAATGATGTGGCAGAGGCCACCCATATTGCGGGAGGTCACCTCGATCTCTCCCTAGTGTCAGCACCACTAGCGGGCTTGGCGTCGTGGTCACTCCTCCCCCACCTTGCAAGTGATCACTTTGCCCTTATTGTTTACCTGCCTCTCGCTCCCCTCCCGCCATCCCCACCTCCTCCACCACGGTGGGACCTACGTGAAGCAGACTGGATGGCCTTTGCCCGTGCTCTCACGGCGGCCTTTGAGACATCTCCTCCTGCCTCAGACCTCGAGAGCAGAGCAGATCAGGTAGCAAGTATTTTGGCACAAGCTGCTTCTCTTGCTATCCCACTGTGGCAGCGCTCGACGAGGTGCTACCGAGACGGCTGGTTCTACTGCAACAGGGTCAAGGAACTGAACCGGAGACTCAATGCGGCACGCAAGCAGTACCGACGGCACCGTACATCTCCGCACCGCCGGTACCTGGTTGCCATCACGCGGCATGTGGCTTCTGAGAAGCGCCGCCTTAGGGAGGAGGCGTGGATCAGATGGTGTCGTACCCTAGACTCTCACTCCACCCTCCGTGAGATGTGGAGGAGAATCAGGTCCATCTCTGATCCACGCCCTCCTCGCCCTCCCTGCCATCCTGACCCTGCCGCTGAGGCCAGCCGTCTTGCTCAGCACTTCTCTGACCGCTCTGCCTCTTCTAATCTCCCGCAGTCTGTCAGAGCCCTACAGGCGCAGCTGTCCGCCTCTCGCGCTGCAGCAATTCAGGCAGCGTGTGATAGGCCTGATCCTGCTGACTGTCCGATCACCAATGGGGAGCTCCACAAAGCGCTGCAGCGCAGGGAGGACACTGCGCCGGGGCTCGACGGGCTCACATACTCTCTCCTGTCACATGCTGGAGATTGTGGTAGAGAACGTCTACTTGATCTGCTCAACCTCTCGTGGTCTGAGGGGCGTCTGCCGAGGTCGTGGAAGGCAGCTGTTATCCACCCAGTTCTGAAGCCTCGTGATCCTGCCGCCATGCGCCCCATCTCCCTTCTCAGCTGTGTTACTAAGACGGCTGAGAGGGTTGTGTTGGCTCGGCTTGCTTGGCGGCTGGGACCGCTGCACCCAGGGATTTACGCCTACCATCCAGGCAGGAGTATCACCCACTGCCTCGCGTCATTCCTTGGGGAGCTGAGGGGAGGAAGGGGAATGGCTGTCTTCCTCGACCTCGAGAAAGCCTTTGAACTGGCAAGCCCCACTGTAATCCTGGCGGCTCTTGCGGCCAGGGGTGTGGGAGGCAGGCTTCTATCCTGGATCCAGGATTTTTTTAAAGATCAATCTGCAGGGGTCCGATTCCAGGGACACCTTTCCCCCTTTCACCTACATCCTAACGGCAACCCCCAGGGGAGCGTTTTGAGCCCTCTCCTTTTTAACATTCTTATGGAAGGGCTCTTAACTGTAGACTATGGGCCTGGCATTACCCTCCTCTGCTGTGCGGACGATCTGGCCCTCGTCTTTACTAGGAGGGACTGCTTCACGCAGGCAGACTTGGCCCTTTCTCGTTTGCACGCCAAATGTACTGAGCTAGGGCTGAAGATAAATTTTAATAAGACAAAGTGTCTGCCCTTTGGACTCCGTCCCCCAGACTTTCCTATGCTGCTTGGGGGGCAGCAGCTCTCTCTTGTCACTGTGCATCAGTATTTGGGAGTCTGGCTTGACAGGGGTTTTACTTTTGCCTGCCATGTTCGGTACCTGCGGGAGCGTGCTTCCACCAGACTGGCTGCTCTCCGCTATCTCTCCAAGCGGAGTTTGGGGGCGTCGTACTCAGTCCTCCGAACATTTTATATACATGCCATCCAATCCCTGGTGGACTACAGTGCCATCTGTTTAACTGGACTCGCTCCACCAGTCTCCAGATCTCTGGAGGTTATTCAGAACAATGCACTCCGTATCATGCTGGGTGCTCCACCCGGGACCCGGATTGTCAATCTCTGTATGGAGAGTGGTTTGCCGTCTCTGGCGCATTGTGTTGCGCTATGAGCGGCAGTCATCACTCTGCAGCTGATACGGTGCCGGCCCCACCTGCCTGTCTCTGCCCTCCTACGACGTCTTTTGTGCCGCCCACCAGAGCCTGCCACTCAGCGTGACTGGGCCCGGACTACAACTGCTGTTATCCATGGACTGGGAGCTGCTGCGAGCCTCTGCCTAGATCCTGACTCTCCCTTTCCTGGGTACACTGATCCACCACCATGGGACCCCCCTCTTTTTAAATTTGTATGCCCCTCTGAAGCCAAATTTTCGAACTTCCATTCCTGCACTCCTCTGTCAAGAGGGTCTTAGTCGGGTTGCGGCTCTAGATTCACCAGACTCAGCCACTTATTTTACGGATGGTTCAGTATCCTCTGATGGCTCTGCTGGGGCGGCCTTTGTCTCTGGGCAAACAATTGAATCTTGGCGACTCTCTCAGGGTGTATCCGCTTTTCAGGCAGAGCTTGCTGCCATCCTGGGTGCATTGCGCCATGCTCATCACCATTATCATCACCGTGTTGTAATTCACACAGACTCACTTTCCTCCCTTCAGAGGCTAAGATCTTTCTCCCTTAAGGACGTCTTTCTTCTGACGGCGATTTTTACTTTTGCATCCCTTCTCGTCCGTAGGGGTGCCACTATTATTCTCCATTGGCTCCCAGGTCATGTTGGAATCAGCGGCAATGAGCGTGCTGATGACGCAGCACGCTCAGCTTGCTCGCTTCCTGACGACACATTTAACCTGCGCCCCAGCCTATCGCACGTCATTAGCACTCTCACTGCTACCATTAGCAGGCAGTCTCGAGAGGAACATCAGCTTTTGGTTACAGAAGGCTCTCGCTCTGCTACATGGTATGCCACTGCCACATCATATTCTCTTTTGTTACCCTTTAAAGGCATACCCAACTATATTGTAGTGAGGCTCAGGCGCTTACATCTGGGGTTTCCATGCTACAAACAAATTGTCGGTACAGAGCCAGACCCGTGTACCCATTGTTTGGTCACATCTGTGGAGCCACTCATTCACTATCTTCTGTACTGCCCAGCCACTACCATGTTCAGGTCTAACCCTGACACGACTTTTGCTCGGACAGGGGATGATTTCATGGATGCCGCTTGCATCGTTGCACGTGCTCCTCTACAATTATTACTCACCACAGTCAGGGAATACCCACCCCCTCGATAATTCAAGCTCGCGCAAGTTAAGCGCATCTCTGACAGGCTCTTTGTTTGCCCGTGTCCCAGCATTGCTCGGACGAATATCACAAAAAAAAAAAAAAATTACTTCCAGCCCGTCGGTGGATGAACATTTTCAAATCAAAAATTATATACGAGCACATAGTGTAACGTCTGTGAATCTCAATGCAAAGCGATCGATTCATACTTACGGGATGGTAAGTTCCACTCAGCGGGGTAACTGAGTTGGCAGACGTTGAATCATGTCATGATAATGCCAGCTCCCTCGCCAGCCAGCCATACTTAAGTGGTGAGGTACAACGTATCCCATCACACTGAAAAGTTCTGCATCTGCGCGGAGCCTGCCATAGACTGAGGCAAGGGTTCGCTAAATATACTGTGACAGAGAAAATGAGCAGATATTTTTTACAAATGTTCTTTCTCATTACCTCCGCCAACGAAGTTAGAGGAGGTTATGTATTCACCTACGTTTGTCTGTCTGTCTGTTTGTCCAGACGATATCTCCAAATGTTCTCAATGACTTTCAATGAAATTTTATGGAAGCTTGAGCCATGGGCCAAGGAAGAAGTGTTTAAATTTGGGGGCGGATCCGGATCCGGATCCGGATCTGGAGTATCTCGCACAATATCTTCATTAGTTCTCAATAAATTTCAATGAAATAAAGAGGAAGTATGGCCCATGGGCCAAGAAAGAACTGATTAAATTTTGGGACTGATCCGGATCCGGATCCAGTGGCATTGGCGGAGGTATGCGCTCTGTAGGTGCGATCTACTGTAGCTTGATAGACGTGGATGGTCCAAAGCGGAGTTTCTTCATTAAAGAAAAAGGGAGGGAGGGGAGGGGTTTTTACTTGCCTGCTGAGATAGAGAGAGAGAGAGAGGTGGGAGGGAGGCACAACCAGATTCATAGAGCAGACTCACAAAGAAGAAGGAAAACAGCAGAGAGAGAGAGTGTGTTTTTGAAAGGCAGGAGCACATTGAGGCAAATTGGAAATAAATATATTCCCTGCTGATCTACTGGTGGAAACAATTGGTGTTGGTAATGAATTAGGAAATATACAAGGGGATGAAAGTTTAAAAGGAGTGAAAGGGCACAACAGAGTCGGGATTCTCAAATATATTAAATTGATTCTGTAAAAAATAATCTTAATCACAAAAGGAGAAGTATTTTTTTTTTTCCAGGAAGAGCCAGGAAAACGGTATACATTTGTTTTAATAACTTGTCCTTCCTGCAAATCAAAACCTGGGTTAAAAGACAGATGCCATCATCAGTTTGTTTGTGAATCCTGTTCCAGAGTCGGGATAAGGTTACGTTGAGATCCTATTACGACCATCTGGGCAGGGAAGACGGGAAGCTGTTGTAGGGGAAAGGCGCATACAGTTCTATATTAACCTGGCACAGATTTTTGTCCTTTTGAGACTATTTCATGTAGCTCAGAGACAATAAGATAATGCTACGGGTCAACATCCTTTCCGTAGTCCCTCGTGACTATCATCCTGGTGCTAATTTCTTGCTAGAACTCAGCATCCATGTGAAGAGATTAAAATTTTAGACAAAGTTAAAGATTATAGAAAAAAACAGAATGCTTTACTCTTTCCGCTGCTGTTGTGTTTACTGTTCACTTAACCATTTCACGCCAATGAAGTGCTCTTTACCATATTTGTTCTGTTCCCAGCCAATTTCTTTCTTCTTAGGAGAGACTTTTCAAACTGCAGAGGTTAAATGTAAACTTATCATCCCCTTTTCTACAGGAGGTCTCCCATAAGCTGAATAAAGTCGTCTGGATGTAGGAAGTATAAAGTGTAAAAATACGTCATCTTAAGAAATGGGTAAAGCGTTTTGGTGGACTGTTCTGAGGCCTTATAATGGGTGTGTGCAGGATAAACCAGCCTGGAAAAGGGGAAATATGGAGGGCATGAGGGGTGGAGGTCCTGGAGTTGCTGATTCCCCCTCTTCGTGGCTCCCACAGGAAAGCTATCTGAAAAGAAAAGAAAAAAAACGCATCCTTTTGTTAGAAGAGACAGATGAAGCATAGAGCTTATTCTGCAATTACAGGCTTCACCAAACCCTGTATCAGAGGTCTGCCACCAGGTGGTTTAGTGTCGCCCAGCCTCGATTAAATATTTTAGCGGGGTTTTAAAGACCTGTGAAATTGTACCTAATACTAAGTTTATAATAATACTGCTATTTATAAGAATCTGTTTTCCTATTCGATCCAGCGCATATGTATATACCTATTAAGAAAAAATAACCAGGCTCTCAGAGAATCTTAGCTTGGGGACTAAAATAGTGTGCTGTCTATTTACATATATTTGAATAAATCGTGTGCAGTTTGTAAAAGGAGATAACCTTCACGACTCCTGATGTGTGTATTTTAGCATGCTCTAAAGAAGTTAGCTGTTCCACTGAAAATACTGGACTGAACGAATGCTTAGTTGGTGAATCAGCCATATTAATCCAAACAAACGGCAGTGCGGTACGACACTATAATCATAACATAGTACGAGGAGTTGAAGTGTAAACTTACTAAACTGTGCAGTGGAGCCAGGGGAACATGTAAAAGCATTATTTATGTTAGACTTTAGTTACTAAGATGATCAAGACGTCCAACAGATATGCGGCTACATACCTACTTCCTTTTGTGGATACCAACGAATGACATATTTTAATCACTGTTATTCTGTTTTATGGATGGTTCTAGCAATATTGTCTAGGTTTTGTCTCTATGTTATGTTTACAGAGATGAGTAAACTGACGAAAGCTGAGTTTACAAAATGACACTTATAATACATTAAATATAAACAAAAGGCTCCCATATTGTAATTTCTTTGTAGCATATCATGCCAACTGGGTAATTTCATGAGTAAAATCTGTTTTGGGATCTTTTACTTAGTGTCAAAATTAAAAAGAAATTACGCACTGGCTACTTTTTCATCTCCTAACCCGCATCAGAGCTGGGCGACGGAAGCGAACCTATTAAAACAGGATCTGGCGAAGTGTCTAATTAGCATGGATTATAATGACCGGAATGCTTTACACACTCTTTATGGAGCTTAATCTACTAATAAACCTTTGTCAGCAAAGAAATAAGATGTACTGAAACTTTTCTTTTAGTAAACGCTGGAGCAATAACACACACACACACACACACACACACCGCTAGCTGGTGCAGTGGTAACGTTCTCGCTTGCCATCTGGTAGACGGGAGTTCGCGCCTCGCTCAGGTTGCGAAAAGTTTCACTGACGAAGTGGGTGGTTACTGTCCCCCTTGAGCAAGGGGACGGGTGTGTGCGTGTGTGAAGGTCACAGCCTTGCCTCTAGATCGGACTATATGAGCTCTCAGCTCCCTTCCGGGAGGGTAAAAGCTGACGATCACGACCATCAGGTGATCCTGACCGACCCGGCGAATTACCCGGTGAATTACAGCTACTGGACGACTACTTCGAATGTGGAAGGAAGTCCATCAGGGAGGAGTCATAGCATGGAAGTTATGGAATACTCTCTCTCTCTCTCTCTCTCTCTCTCTCTCTCTCTCTCTCTCCGTATATATATATATATATAGGTGTGGTAGGTGGGGGCGCTCACCATCCAGTCACTTGATGTAGTGGTGCTCTCGGGTGTCTGCCCTTTCCTCTCCTCCATCCTTCTTTCCATCCATCCTCTTCTGTCTTTCTTTCCTTCATTCTTTCTTCATTCTTCTGCCTGCGGGTGACTTTACACTCCCTCTTGTGTCTTTCTTTCCTTCATTCTTTCCTCTTCCTTCTGCCTGTGGGTGACGCTACACTGAGTGACAAGCCGAATGGTTTCCTGTACACCAGGAAACCATTTACTACGCTGGGTGGTAACCATATAACCAAATTTTGGCGCCTGGTGGTTTAGTGGGTAATAACGGTGCTCCAATCGGACTGAGCCGGTAAAGGTTTGATGGTTGGGGTTTATTGCTCACGCAATGCCACTCAGGGATGAGTGAGGCTTGTCACTCATCTTAAATACCAGGACCAACTTGCCTAGCCCCGGGCTTCAACGCTCCTCATGGGGCAACGTAGGATTAGATTTTATATATATATATATATATATATATACTGTATATATGTTTTTATATATACTGTACATGTATATATATATATATATATATATATATATATATATAAAATGTATATATATTTATATATATATATATGTATACATATATATATATATATATATATATATATATATATATATATATATATATATATATATATATATATATATATATCCCATTGGAGCCCGGTGTCCTGAATATTGGACAGAACTGGGATTTTTCAAGTCTATAAAGTAGGGAATCCCCGGGGTAGGAACCTATGAGATTCGCGACTATGAGCCGATAGTCGGAGGGCAGTACTCTTAGCACCCACCCAGTGCCAGGCCTCGCCCAGCACCCCTGGGATCCAATGGGTTAAATATATATATATATATATCTATATATATATATATCTCTATATATATATATGGATATCATGATTCCAGTAACTTCCCCATTTTTTCCTCACCTCTATCGCAGTTGCATCACTCCCTCCATCTTCCAACCTGCCATTCTTCATCTCAGTCTTCCTATGCATCTTCCCATCCCTTTCTCGCGCCTCCCTTCATTATTCTTGGTTCACCTTCAACATTTTCATCCTTTCCGCTGATTTTCGACTTATCTCTCACACGTCGCCTGGTAAGACCACCTCAGCCTTACTCCTCGCTCTTCTCCCGTCTCTCTCATCAGGTTGTACTTATTCCCCTGTTTTACAGAATGTTTTTCCTTTTATTTTTCTGGATCCTTTCTCCCTCTTGAGTTGTTCCTCTTTCTTTCCTTCCATCATTTCTGCCTTTCTGTCTGTCCGTACGAGCATGATTTTTCGTCTGTGTCTATCTGAGTCTGTGTCTGCCTGCCGTCTCTCTCTCTCTCTCTCTCTCTCTCTCTCTCTCTCTCTCTCTCTCTCTCTCTCTCCCTTTTCTTTCAAGTGTGCTCCCTTGTGCTTTACTTTCGTTACTTTGACCTCGAGTTTTTCTCTTCCCCCTTTCTCTTGTGTCTTTGCTTTTCCATCCCCAAAAGATTCTCCTCTTTTTCCATTTTTATTTCTCTCCTGTCATTTCGTCTTTCCGTTCTGTTTTTCATTTTTCTATATTCTCATTTTTTGATGTAATATCTTTATATCCTTCTTGTGAATCTTTTGTTCCCCTTAATTATCTAAGAATATTTGGTTAGGAATGAAAGACCTAACAAATAGTCGGAAAAAGAGAGAGAGAGAGAGAGAGAGAGAGAGAGAGAGAGACTCTTGGAACAACAGCGTTACGTCACAACTAATTTACTAGAGACGACAATAAGTGTAGCGAAATTATCCTGATGTTCATGATAAGGAAGTTCGTGTGCAATTTACGTGATAGCAATGACAGTAATGAAAACTCTGTGGAATATTCTGCAAAAAAAGAGAACATGGAAATTACCCACTCGTATGGCTGGGAAACCACTTTTATGTTCCGCATAAATGGGCAGATAAAAGTAAAACAAGAGCGTGGACTTGTAGTACTGGAGAGCTATTGCCGACGTGATAGGCTTCTTGTATGGTAACACCGGTAAGCAGTATCTCTGTAAGTTTTTTTTTTTTTTTTTTTCTGTTCGGTTTACCTTCCAACTGCTGGTGTGTATTTGGTGAATACTGTGGCCTGGCGTTAACCACAATAACCTGCAGAACGTGTCAGTCGTTGTTTGAGACTTGAATAAGACAGTGTTAGCGGTTCTTTCGCGTGAATTTCTGTGCTCAGTTCTGTCAAATAATAATCGGATGAAGCAAGAGAATGGAAACCTATGAGAGTTCACCCAAACCTGCAATACCGTAAGGGGAGATAATGAATCATTTTGGCGGGAAATGAAGAGGCAAACCCAAGGTCTGGGATGAAGGCCTACTTTCTATCTATCTATTGCCAGACGCCTAAACCCCGTAAAGGATGGCCACAAACATATCGCCTCCATATCGCCCTGTCCTCTGTTCTGCCTTCTTTCCAACTCACGCACTTCTCTCATATATCTCTCCACTCCATGCATTCATCTCATCCTTAGTTTTCCCCTCCTCCTCTCCCCCGCCATCTCACTCACATACACTCTTGTAATCAGTTTCTTAGTCTCCATCCTCTCCACAGCCAAACCATCTCAAAGTATTTCATCACTTTCAGTTACATTCATATCAGCATCACAATGTTCCTTTACTTTTACATTTGTCGGTCTCTTTCTCCATGTAGCTCCAAAGCTCCTCTCAGTTATCTTATTTCCACTGCTCTTATTCCTCAGATGTGCCCAGCAAACAAGGTTCAAGCTTCACATCCGTATGCCAGACTGGGCATCACAGTACTGTCATGCAGCGACTTTTTTGCTTCCATGCTCCCCTCCCCTTTCCAATCACTGTTTTCAGTGAACCAGCAACCTTTCTACCCTGTTGTACTCTTACAAGCACATCATCCTCTATACTTCCATCCTTCCGCATCATACTACCAACCAGTACTTGAATTAACTCATCATCAACCCTCAGTGTGCACTGTGATTTCACTTCTCTCATAAATTATAACTTCGCCCTTATCTATATTCACTTTCATAGTCCGTTTCATATGAGTACATACAGTACACTCCCAGACTCATTGGAGAAGCCTTGCCAGTCATAATCATCTTCATTAAATATTTCAGTACGCATAATCAAACAACAGTAGAGAAAGTTTCCACACCCTAACCACTATCATTAGAGACACCAACATCAACTGCCATACCTAGAATCTCTTTAATAACTCCATCCATATATAAAGTGAACAAAGACGGAGACATTATACACCTTTGCTTTAGTCCAATGTTGTGTTTAAAAAAATAATAATAATAATAATTCACTATCCACACGAACTGCAGCCGCAGCGACCTCATATATATATATATATATACTCCTCATAGCATTCAGTAACTTCCCATCTGCTCCAAATACTTCTAATACCTTCTACATTCCCTGTCTGTCCACTCCACCATAAGCATTCTCCAGATCCATGATGGCAGCATACAACTTCTTTCCCTTCTCCAGATAACTCTCCATCCAAAAACTTAGGACAAATATCTGAAATACTCAGAATTATCCCTTCCCAAAACTCTTTTGTTCCTCTCCAACAAATTTTTTCAGTTATTACCCGAACTTTATGAATAAGTATCCTATCATATAGTTTCCTATAACACTGAGAAGACAAATACCCCTATGCTTGCCACACACTTTATATTCCTTTTTGCTTTGTATTGGGGTGCAGTTATACCTGACTTCCAATCCTATGGGACCCCACCTTCCTCTCAGGTCAATCTGCACATCTTCCATATCCATTTTGTCACTATCTTTCTCCGTATTTCAACATTTCACCACCCACTTCATCATTTCCGGAGTTTTACCCATTTGACTTTCCTCATTGCTTCCAATACTTCTGTTATATTGATCTCATCCTCCATACTTGCCTCTTTTATTCTCCCAGGTTTAATACTGTGCAAAATTTCGTGTGCCTGCATACAAACTATGGTACTGACTCCCCTGAGGGGGGCTATCTCCCCTTCGTGGGTGATAGTCATCGGGGGTTGCACTCTGCCGAAAACGTGGCCGGAGGGGACGTCTACTACGTAGTAGGCAAAAATTTCAGGTTCACAGATTAAAAAGTATGACTGTATATTAACGTTTGGCCAGACCCCCCCCTCCACCAGTGGGAATTGGCCTTTAAGGTTCTCATCTGCCTAAAACGCGGCCTTAATAAAGATCTACCATTCTGCAAATTTTCATGTTCTTGAGTAAAAAGCTACGGTATTGGCCCTTCCCCTCCCGCCCATGGGGAATGGTCATCGGGGGTGCCACCCGGTCTACAAAGTGGACTGGGGAAACGCCGAGCATCATGGAAATTGTCTGTTTCTAGGTTACAAACTATGGCCGTGCATTAAGGCTTTACTGGAACCCCCAGAGGCCACGCCCTCCCCGGTGAGGCGCGACCCTTCTTGGTTCCATCCTTCTCAACACGTGGCCGGGGTGAACATCGATCAGTATGAAAAATTTCATCTTCTTCAGTTAAAAATTTTATCCGTGCATAATAACTTTTGCCGAGAGCACCAAGCACCGCTCCCCCTCCCACCACCTTGTTGGAGGTGGCCCTCGGGATTCCCAACATTCTTATTACCTGGCGCGAGTGAAGTTATACCATTTATAAAAAATTCGTGTTCCAAGGTAAAAAAATGGCTGTGCCTAATGGTTTTGGGAAGGATATCCGGGGGTCACCACCCCCGTGGGAGACGGCCCTCTTGGGTCCCACACTACCTGAGGACTGACCTGGGTGGAGATCTACCACTGTGTAAAATATCATTTTCCTAATACCTCTCCAATTAGGCCTAGGCTTCGTTCTTCAAAACAGTACAGTAACTCAGAGAGTGAGGGAGGGAGGGGGAAGTGACAGTTAGAGACAAACCTTTTATTTCGTCACTGCTGTGCGAGCGGCAAAAAAATAAAAAATAAATAATTTATAACCATTATTTTTAGCTGTAGTAATGAAAACCGTCGCGATCTCTTGCGATTTAACCACATTCACTTGCAGCATGGCAGGTATGAATTGCAACTGAAGGCAGGGTAAAGGCAAACTGATGACATGAAAGCTGTCTACGGAAGCTGGTATTAGATCGTCCAAGGATATACCAAACTGCATTCAGTCACGGTGTTAACTGTACATTTCATCAGACGAGGCAGAGAAACCCGTCATTCCCGAGAGGACATTACGAAAGCCGAGTTCGGGGCCTGTAGACTATTCATAAAGCAAATCGATCTCGGGTTGCGCTTGACATCGTTTGTTTGTGGTTCATCTAACTGAATATAACTGCCAACCACTACCAAGCTGGAGGAAATAATAACTTAAAATTATAACAAACAACAATTCACTCTGACAATAAACCACTGAAATCATCGACTGTTCGTCGTCTCATCTTAAATGTCAGGACCAACTTGCCTAGCCCGGGGCTCCTACGCTCCTCGTGGGGCAACGTAGGATTGGATGATGGATGGATGGATGATTACTGTCAGTAAGGAATTGGAATGCTCGGGTCAGGGTTATGGTTGAACTGCGGAACGGCCATGGGGGGTTCCCGGTGAGGCACGAGCGTGCATGTCACGAGCTTGTTACCTGACCTGGCCTTTTCCCTTCATAGTTTTTCACTGGAAACGATAATAAAAATTACAGGGCATACAATGGATAGCAACGAAGAAGGGGAAAACACAGGGAAGAAGTGGAAAGAGAGGAGGAACTAAGGTTCAGTGATGAGAATATATATATATATATATATATATATATATATATATATATATATATATATATATATATATATATATATATATATATATATATATATATATATATATATATATATTTCCTTGGGGGAAGCAGCCTAGGTATACAGATAGATAGATAGATATATATATGACTTTGTTCCGGTGAGTGATGGTAAAAATAACTTCCCCAAAAAAAGAAACGAAGGAGGATTTGACTATACAGAGGGAAAATGAGAAGAAACAACTATGAAACAGTGACAGACGTATCTATATGCTTGTTCCTTTACCCTCCTCCAGCCTTGTTTTCCATTTATATATATATATATATATATATATATATATATATATATATGTATATATGTAACAGTACATAACGAGAGAGTGAGAGAGAGAAAGAAAAAAAGAGAGAGAGAGAGAGAGAGAGAAACAAACCTTATTATCAATTAAGGGGCTTGCATTTATAAGCAAGAAAAGAATATACAGGAGAAAACTTTGTCTACAACAGTCATCTCTAATCACGTATCGCTTTGTTTTTGTTAAATTTCACTTTGCTTCTCACTCTGATTTTGTTGTGAAGTGTTTGGTGGCTGTGTGTGTCATGATAAACGTATAAACAAACAATCTTATTAGCTGTTTAGTCTTAGATAAGTTTATAAATACTCATGTAGGAAAGATGGGGAGTAAAGTATTTCTCCTGCCGGCATAACCTCATATTTTTATTCATTCACAGCACACAGCCATATGTTATGTGCATCTGTGTAGATAAGGTAGGTAGAAGGAGGGAGGAAATATAATTTTTTCACTTTAACTTGTCCTAAAATAGCCATCTCTACATCTTCAATATTAAGGTGTACCATAAGATTAACTCCAGAATAAGATGTTAGTCACTAGGGAGTGCTATGGTATAGATGTAGAGTTGTATTATTGTCTCCTTCTGGACTGAGCTAAGCGAAATGAGTTGCAAAAAGACTAAAACTGGGGCCAAGTCATCACTTGGGCGCTGACACCCACAATCCATACTGAATACAGCTAAGGTTGCCTCATACAGGACGGGTGTATTGGTATTAGCGAGAGTGTTTTTACTACAGGTAGGGGGGTCTGATGGTTAGTTAATAAAGTCTGCTAAAAAAAAAAAAAAATCAAATCTTTATTCTGTTCCCTGTCCCATCCGAGATTCGAACCAGCATCCACTGGAACAAGACATTTCTACATAGGCCAAAGTAGAGAGAGAGAGAGAGAGTGGTGGTGGTGGTGATGGTGGTAGTCACATAAAGGCAAAGATGACGACGACAGTGATTGTGGTCACCATGATAAAGGTACGACTTAATATGATGATAAAGCTTTACATGTAAAAGAACATGGGAACTGACATAACTTCTTGATGATATACTTTATACTCCCCAGGAGTCAACTGAATCCTTTCCTATCCTGAACTTTAAAACTTGAAATTTTCTTCACATAGGCTAGTTCGTTCAGTTATCCAAGCTGATGTACAGTCAGCTTAGAAAGTTTTTTACCTTTGTTTGGTTTTACAGTCTTAATAACGAGGGGAAGAGTTTTGGAATATTGTGCTATATATCATGTCCTTATATGTCTTGTGAGACGACTCCAGGATTCCGGAGGCTTGAATGATGTGTAAATGATTGTGTGGCCCATTTTACTTAGCATGTTATTAATAGTTTTCCCACTTTCGTGCTTTCTCTTTTCCATGTTTTCTGAATCATACCTCGCTCTTTCCTTGCGTGGGAAAATGGGGACAGGAGATGATATTGATGATGACGATGATGATGATGATGATGATGATGACGATAATGATGATTTCTTGTTTCAGGACTCTCATTCTAATTTTTATCTTATACACCAAAACAATATATCATCGTAAATTATTCGTTACATAGACGTAATCGTAAATATTGGACAACTTGGCTAAACACAGGCCATGTCGAGAATCATCCAACTTGTGGTCACTCTTAAGTCAAAGTCCAGTTTCATTAAGTCAGTGGGTAGCGGAAGTCATCTGTAGAACCCCAGTGAACAAGTGAACGAGTGGATGCAAGTAACTTTCATCCACCTGAACTGAACCGGGAATCGTACCCCACACTATCAGATGTGAGCCGATCAGCCTATCAGTGTACCATGATCAAGACGATGCCTTGATATAGTAGTCGGCTGGCCGACTGACGTCGAATAATCTCGGGGTTGATGCCCACCACAATGCAGGTGGATACAAGTTACAGTAGCTTATTTTTCCTGTAGGACTACAGTTTTTTTTTTTTTTTAATCAGAACAAGCAAGGTTACCAAGATCTGTTAAAGTCAACATGGCGTGGAAGGACGCAAGGTATATAGTTTCTCATCTGTTGGATCTGGGTCAGTCCCCTGGGAGGTAAAACTAGTGGTATAGTACTGGAGATAATCGAGGTCAGGTCACACGGTCATCAAGATCAGAGACTAGCTATGAGGTGGAAGGTGTGCACTCTTAATGTTTTCGGTATATTCACTTTCAATATGAAAAAAAAAAAATTGCAGTATTGCTCAGGGGAAAAAATGAATATTAGATATGGTATGAAGTTCGCTCTTGTGGGAGAAATATATTATGAAAAAATATACGTTAAAGTTTTCACCTCATTCACAAGTGATTATTCTGTTAATAAGATTTTATTACTAGAACGCAAGAGTTTTGGTTAACATTTAGATAAGACAACCTAGCAAGCCTCTCGGGTACTGTGATTTGTTTATCCGTGTAACTCTATACAGCCCGTAGGAACAGTACAGTATACGTGCAAAAGACAGCTCTACATCAGCTTCCAAGAATCAGCACTTGTCACAATAGTAATATGGAACATTAGAAAAATCACTGGGAAGTACCAAACATTGTCACATTCTTCACACTATCAATCCACACAAGACGATCCCACACAGGGCCACAACTAAAACTGCCCCACCTTACACTGTCGCAGCTAACAATGTTGCAACTAAAACTACCATATTGCCTAGTACCACAACTAGTATCATTGCACCCAACACTATTATACCGCATACTACGCACTATACATTACCACACCACACTGCCATACCTAACACTACTGCACCTCACACACACACACACACACACACACACACACACACACACACACACACACACACACACACACACACACACAGCTTTGCCACACTCTCTGTTTCCAATTGCACAAAATTTGTCTTAAAACACTATGCTTCATACGAAATTTTAGATTGTCTCCATACTGAGTCACACCCTCACAAACTGGCTGCTGAACTGATGGATTGATGTACAATTAAGTGAGCAAGTAATGAATTTAGAAACCCAGTGACGCAATATTCAGTGGTCAAAAAATCAGAATTATGATAAACATGGGAAAAAAATCTGTGTACACCTTTGAAATACATCACCGCTGCTCATCCTATTTTCCCCGATATACAAACGGACTGAATACGGTTCAGAAACAGGAATAAGCTAAAGCGGAAGTATGAGTCTTATACCATCATAGTGGCCAGCAAAAATAAGTCGTAACCCCATTCCCTCACCATACACAAGGTCCTGCAAAAACCTGTCAATGTTACTTGTGATCTGTAATAGGTCAAACATATATCTTACACACGGATAGTACTTCTAATCCAATAAGGAAAGAATTTTATCATACTAAAGGGGTCAGATTATAATTTTCATCATCCATTTGATTGTTAAAAGCCGTTCCTGACTTGAACAAATCGTCTGGAAACAGCACGACAATAATACATGAGGCATCATGGCGAAGTAGTTAATAAACAGTCTTAACTATTTGCGTAATATTTAAAATCTAATAATGAGAAAATTTTCGTACTGGCAGGGTAACATATGGTTTCTATAACTTTCCTGACTTGAATATAATAGTCTGGAATCAGCAAGGCTATAACACAAAGACGTCATGGCAGTGAAGGGGTGGTCTACCTCACGCCTTCACCTTTTGCTCCTCGCTTGTTCCGTCCTCTTATCCTCGTATTCTTCCGAGCCATTATTTCCAACGCTGCTGTAATACGGAGAGTTGAGAGTCTCTGGCGGATAAGTGTGGGTGTGGCAGATGTAGCTGTGATAAGGTCACAAGTAAGGGGGATGGAGGGAGGGGTGTAAATGCGACTGGGTGTGAATGTAAAGGGTGTGGGTGTGACAGATGTGACTGTGATAAGGTCATGTATGTAGAAGTAAGTGGTGTGAGTGCACTTGGTGTGCGTGTAAGTGGTGAGGCTATAGCTGGTGAGGGAGCAACTAGTGGAAAATTTGCCAGAAAAACTGCGGTAAAGTGTAAAGGCAGACGTTGAGAGAGTGTGGGTTGATATATACGTTAACGATAATGCTATGTGTGATGTGTAATATTGCACTGAATATGGGTTTGGGTACACTGGATGTGGGTGTTAAGTGAATGTGGATGCAGTGAGTGTGGATGTAATACGTGAGGAAAAATGAGTGTGGATTAAAAAAAACGGATGTAGGTTTGGAAGGTGTGGGTGTTGTTGCTGTGAATTTTCTGGGTGTGAGTAGGCTGTGTTCGGGTGCGGCGTAGATCAAGTGTGTGTGGGAGTCGATGTTGTGAATTTCCTGACGTGGGTAGGCTGGGTAGGGGTGAAAGTGTAGACGAAGTGTGTGTGGGTGTCGATGTTGTGAGTTTCCTGGGTGTGGGTAGGCTGGGTGCTAGTGTAACTGTAGATGAAGTGTGTGTGGGGGTCGATGCTGTGAACTTCCTAATTTCCCCGGTGTGGGTAGGCTGGGTGTGCGTGTAAAGTGTAGATGAAGTGTTTGTGGGTGCAATTTGTGGGAAATAAGGTGCGTGGATTGCAATGACGTAGACTTGTGACTGTTATTACTGCCGTGGAGTGAGTGTGGATCAGCTGAATGAGGGTGCCGAAGACGTGGATGCAGTGAATGGGGGTGTAACACGTGGGCAAATAGTGTGAATGAGGAGGAGCAAATGGATATGAATTTGGGAGGTGTGAATGTCTCTATTGAAGCTATCCTGAGTATGAACACAGTAGACGGGTTTTCCATGCAGGTAATAATGTTTGTATGCTTCTGCGACCTCTTTTACTAGAATTCTGTTTGATAATTCTACTTTTATGCTTTATTCATTTTCTTTGTGGAATCTTCTTCACCCGATCTCTTATGGGAAAATCTGTGTTAGGATGATGAAGAGGATGAACATGTGAAAGTGTGAATTTGACAAGTAAAGTGTGGTAAACGAGTGGAAAATGTAAAGAGTGCTGGTGCGGTGTAGAGTATATGTGCTCATGATAAGACTAGGCATAAAATGTATTACTGCAATAGATGTGGGTATGCACAGTGTGGAGATACAGGATGGGTATGATGGATGTGGATGGGCTAGAACAGAGGTGTGGAGATATGGGTGTGGAATGTTGGATGGGAATGTGGTTAGGTGAATATGGGACGGGTGGGGATATGTTTGGATATAATGGGTAAAACTGAAATTGTGTGTGTGTGTGTGTGTGTGTGTGTGGGTGGGTGGTGTGTGTGTGTGTGTGTGTGTGTGTATGTGTGTGTGTGTGTGTGTGTGTGTGTGTGTGTGTGTGTGTGTGTGTGTGTGTGTGTGTGTGTGTGTGAAAAATCGCCATGTGTAAATACTGAATTGTGGTGGATGTCGACGTATAAGGCGAAGATGAAGGAGGTAGATAAAGTAAGCGCGGGTGTGAAATGCAATGGTGTGAATGTGACAGGTATATGTGTTGTGACTGTAAAATATGTCTGCTTATCCTCTCTCTCTCTCTCTCTCTCTCTCTCTCTCTCTCTCTCTCTCTCTCTCTCTCTCTCTCTCTCTCTCTGTTTATGTGTGTGTGTGTGTGTGTGTATGTTTGTGTTTGTGCTCTTTATATATATATATATATATATATATATATATATATATATATATATATATATATATATGTGTGTGTGTGTGTGTGTGTGTGTGTGTGTGTGTGTGTGTGTGAGATAACAGTTGTGGTCATAATAAGGTGTCGTAGGAAATTTTAAATTTGCGTCTAGCAGATATGGATAAAGTGTGTACGAAGAGTTTGGGAACTGACGGTGTGGGTGTGAAAGGTGCTAATGTGCAGTGTGTGAATGAATAGGGTGTAAGATTCTGGCAGGTGAAGAATATCGATGTGGATATTTCAGACAGAGGTAAGCATGTGTGCGGGGTGGGTATGGGTACAGAAGATGGGGATGTGGGTGTGGTATTAATGGGTATGACAGATGTGGGCGTGAAACGTGGTTGTGGACTATGGGTGTGATGAATATGAATATGGAATAGGCATAGATGTGATGGGTGTGCAATTAGATGTTGTAAACATGTGTGTGTGTGTGTGTGTGTGTGTGTGTGTGTGTGTGTGTGTGTGTAGACGAAACGGATACGGAGGAAGTAGGATGTGGGGTGTAAGGGTGTACAGTAGATACGGGTGTGAAAGTGGGTGTAGGTGTGAGTGTGGGAAAGAGGAGGGGGTAAGAACATGTGTGAGGTTGTAGATGAAGTATGTGTGTGTGTGTGTGTGTGTGTGTGTGTGTGTGTGTGTGTGTGTGTGTGTGTGTGTGTGTGTGTGTGTGTGTGTGAGGACAAAACATGGAGGAAGTAGGGTATAGGTGTGTGATGAAGAAGGAAGTGTAAGTGCAGGTGTTCATCAGACCTGAAATGGTATCTGTGTGAGGCCACTGAGAATCAGGTAACAGTGTGCGAGTACGTATCCAACAGCAGCAGAAGAAAAAGAAGGAAAAGAAGAAGAGGAGGAGGAGGAGGAGGAGGAGGAGATGAGGAGGAGGAAGAGGAGAAAAAGGAAGAATTGAAAGAAGAAGAGGAGGAGGAAGAGGAGATGAGAAGGAAGAGGAAGATGAGGAGAAAAAATGAGAGTAGAGAGAAGAGGAGGAGGAGGAAGAACAAGTGAACAAAAACTTAAAAGGAGGCTAAGAATGATAAAGATGGAGGGGTTAGATGTGGCCCCAGTCGTAATTAGATGCCAGAGATAACTACAGTTGGGTGTAAGGGTCATTTTAGAGAGTACAGTATTGGTATGATTTAACTTTAACCTTTCACCACGGTGACGTATAGTTTATTTAGTTTTTGCTATTTTCAGATGATATAATGCAGCTAAGGAGACTCTTTCTGAAGTGATGAGACTGAATACAGCCTTCCTTATGAAATACCGAAGTCCTATGCGTCAGCAATGTTGTGAAAAGGAAATGATAGTCCACGAATGAAAAAAAAGAAGACAGCATTTGGGTATATGAAGGATTCTGGATTGAGAAAGAATGAAGGATTATTGGTTAATAAGGGTTATTCACGTGAACGGAGGGTAAACGAAGAAATCTGAAGTGGAATGAACGATGATAGATGAACAGAGATAACATTCGTGGAGGTGACAGTACTGATGATGTATCCCAAAATGTGGATTGGGATGGAATGAAAGATTATAGACGAATGGAAATTGCGTACGTGGACTGGGGATACTTGAAGAAATGTGGACTAGGGTGGGATTGAGGTTTATAAATGCACTGGGTCTACTTACATGGACGGATTTTCGTTACTGCAGCAAAGATTGTTGTTGTTGTGGCCCCAGGCTCATCTATGAAGTAAATCTGATAGAATGGGGCTAAAGTTACCCCTCTCTTCCAATCCATCCTCCTCCTTTCGGGGGAAAAGATGATGGACGTTTGCATAACTGGACAGCTCCATCACTCGGCGGCATCGGTGTCACAACATGAAGGTTTCCCTCTGCAGCACCCACACCAGCATTACAACGGGACACGACAGCATCAACAGACAGACGCACACAGATGCTGATATTACTGGAACAAGTCAGGGCTTGCTTAATATCCTGGAATGGTTATCAACACAGGATGTTTGTCGTCTAATTGTTTGCTACCTACTTGCTGCTGTTACAAGTTCATATCGTATTCCCCTTCCCCCTTACAAATGCAACCAAATTTAACCTGTGGTTCGTCAATCAGTTACGCACACCGTAGAACAAACATAGTAAATTCAGGTCGATCGTTTTTTCTTGCTTACTCAAGACGATTACACTCAGCGTTGGAGACATTTTTGAACTGGTGGTGTTGGATATAGCCTTTCTTAATCTCTTCACTACTAAGGGGCTCTCTTAATTAGAATACAATCGTCTGCTTGAAACAAGAATGAATTATGTATACTTTCACCAGAACAAAGGAGTTAACGTCTAAGATCACCGCCTTAATAACAGCTGATCCCGAAAGCAGATAGCCGTCATCGAGGGTTTGAAACACGCAAAATAGAGTAAAGGACACCACAAGAATGAATTTTAAAAGACCCTACCCTCTGTAGAGGCCCAGCTTCAGAGACCGACGTGTAATGGCAATCACCATTATGCCAAAACCCGGCACAACACATTAATTGTAAGTGGTAATAAAGTTAAAACAGCCACACAAACCGAGAGAGGTCTTCAGCCAACGTGGTGGCGTGTGGTGTTTGGCTCCATAATCGTCACTCTTGGAGGCCCCACCATAACACTGTACCACCGCCACGTCCTCACAGGATGCCGCGTCGGGTAAGAGACACCTGAAAAAATTGCTTTTGCATGTGATTGACACAAACTATGTCGATAATAAAACGAATAAGATACAAGAGAATGGTAACTTGTAATATAATCTCTTAGGATGAGAGGCTAGAAAGCTTCCTCCACCGTTTAGAGTTCGGTCATTTAACTGTCCCTCTGCCGCGCCCACGCTTCTTATGCGCTGCGATGTACTGTGTCAGAGCCGTACCCAGTCTTTTATGCCTCTTTAACCACCGCTCTAACCTCGGACAGTACCATGATGTACAGTACACAAAAAGAAATCAAACTGCTGATATGGAGAGAGAGAGAGAGAGAGAGAGAGAGAGAGAGTCTGTTGGTTTGTCAGTGTGTGACAACAAAGAATATTATGTAATGTACCGGTACATGGTATAGTGATTAACTTAGTAGGAGATGGCCGTGCGTTAACACGTCACGGTTTTGAATCAAAGAGATGTGCAAAGCTCTACCAGGAACAATGTGTATTCGGTCAGGGCTTCAGTGATTCCAGTTAAGGGAGCTTAGCCTCGGACCCTCTGAGCCCCTCAAAGAAGTAGTAGGGGATTGACAGTTACCATTATACTCGAATAGTACTTCAGAATATTACCTCCCTTTCCACAAACTCTGTGCATGTTTTATGTATCATTTTCTCCGCTACATCATTATTCCAAAGCACCTCTTAGATTTACATTACGGAAAACTCAATCCACACATACAGTTCCCCTCAACCGGTTGGAAAGAAAAGTCTGCTGTTTCAAGTTTTCTTCATCTCTGGTAGTGCATTTCTTCGGCGTGTTGTTGCCTTAACTTCTTTCCCGTCTCTTCATACTAGACTCGTGTCCAACTGAAAACTTTCTATTCAATGTTCTTTGTTTTTCAGCCAAGAATTATCCGGAATTTTTCAAGCCTTTGGTTATTCATTTGACATCTGGTTGATAAGGGAGATTTATTTTGAGTAAATTATTATTATTCTCTAGTACTTTATTTATATCTTTTGTAAGTAACGTGGAAGTGGATATTCACGCGTAAAATGCCAACAAAATCGCTACTGAATAAGTGCTACGGCGTGACTACGGAGTCTTTCCAGAGAAACATGCCTAGCCTATGTATCTCCAACCATCAAGTTCGTTTCATTTATTATATTATAATTTACTTTTTTTTTATCTATTTCTTTATGGGACATGTTTTACTGTACTGTGTCCCTGGTCGCATCTTTATTGCACCAAAAACAAATTTATTATTTGATATATCGCCATCCCGTTTCACTCAGATGATTTTTGAAAAATTTTATGTGTAATTTTCTTTCTGTTATCTATAGCCTGTTTTACTCAGCTTTCGATATATTTTACGAACTGAAGACTTGGATAAATCCTTCATGGATCCCTTCAGTACCAGAAGTCTGTCATAAGTTGAATAAAATCGCCTGGTGGTAACAAGATTAAAACAGAAAAACTTGTTACTGGATTGTTATGGTAGTACTGCTAGGATTACTTCTGTGTCGCTTCCTATCTAAGTTATTTTTCCTTCATTACAGAATAATTTCTTGCCAGCATGTGTATCGATCTGGTCCGTATTCAAAGCCTCATTGCAGGCGTCATAGCATCTTTCAGTTAGCGATTTATCATGCCTATTACAGTTAGATATTCTCTTGTATGATATTTGTATCGCGATCGACAAAGTTTTCAAGAACACGCAAGAAAATATTAAGGTGTAAAGAATTGATCGCTACGGAAGAAGTGTTATGGTACGCTTAAGATACGTTTATAAATCGTGTTTCTTCATTCTACAATACCGTAATTCTTTTCCATCATGTATATCTCTGTCTGTTGCTCAACACCGTGTCTTGTGTAGGGTGGCCTCCATATACTGATCTTCAGGTTTTATTTATTATTAATTTGTTTTATTATAACTTTTTCCTAGCGAATGTCATATATAATTTATTTTTTCTATTTCCAGACAGTTAGTTTAGCTTAGGACAGACTTTTTTCAGCCTGATGGGTTAGATAACACAGGCTACCTCCCTTAACCCATTCCCTACAGCACGTCTCCCGAACGCCGGGTAAAATCGTCTGGACGTGGTAACTATGGTCTGAAAACAGAATAAACGTAGTGATGAGGTTAAATTTTCCAATTCACTCCTAAATCAGGCTGCCAACACCTAAATTCAGTCATCTGCTAAAACCTTTGCTATCAACAAAACATAGTTTTCTTTTTTTTTTTTATCTTAAAAGAAAAGATAAATGTGTAATTGTCAAAACAAAGCGCTTTCGAAGAAGTGCCACACAACTTTTTAAGTCTGCGAAAACAGAGAGAGAGAGAGAGAGAGAGAGAGAGAGAAAAGGAAGTGCAATAACTGGAGAGGTGGGTAACATAATCGGAATTTAATGACCATCTTAAATTGTCCCGGTTAAGTGGTGCAGCAGAGGCCAAATGCTTGTTTGTGGCAGTGTAAGTGAGTCGATTTTAGGGCCAGTCTCGTGGTGCTCGGAAGCCCTTTGCCTGCCCTATTTGCAGCTGGGTTTTGGAGGAAAAATTATCGTATATATTCCTAAAACTGATAGCGCAAAGTATATAAAACCCCAAGTTTCTGGCCTACATTTAGCACAGCGCACTTGGTACTGGAGCTGCTGTACACGTTATGAAAGGTAGTTTTCAGCAATAAAGAAGTCAGACATATTGCGCCCTAAACAGAAGCCTCACTAATGATCATCAGAATCTGGGAGTTGTTACCATGCAAGTAAGAAAATATTGTATGCCTAGTTGATGAGGAAAAAAGAAAGAAAAAAAAAACTATAAATGGGATGGGGTTACGTACAGTCCGGTACAGAGAATAGCAGTCTTAATGCTCTTACGAGTATATAAATTTCACACGTTGTATCCGAGTGAATGTATGGAAGGTAATACGGTAAACGGCAGCAGGCACCTGAGAGGATGCCCAGACAACACAGCGACGCCGCACCACAACTCTGACCTTGATCTGTGACCTTGACTCGTGACCGATCTTCGCCAAAATCTAGTCCCATCTTTTCATCACACAAAATGTATGTAACAGTTTTGATCGAAATTTGGTGAGACATTGTCTGAATACATGCATACATACATGCATTCACACCTACATACGTACGTACTGTACATTCATATACAGTAATACATGCATACATACATACTATGCATTCATGCATACACATACATACATACATACATATGTACACATACGTATACTTACATATATACACGGATTCGTACACACCTACATTCCGACTTTATTACAATGGTAACGCCTATGGCATCTCTGACACTGTGAAAAAAGATTTATTGAAAGAAGTGTGTCCTAGGAATGAAGACAATGACGGTGGGACACGTTGACATGTGTAAAAAAAAAAATTTATACATATAGCTCTTTGTCATCAGTGTCTTGTCGGCAGCACTGAATGATGGCGGTTGAAGACTAACACTGATGGAGGGACAAATGACGAATGTGAAAGACGGAGAGGAATCACACTGGGCGAGCAGTTAACCTTTTTGCTTTAGCTGATGTTTTGGCATTTAATTCGGGCTGACACCACAGTATTTTGATTGATTGGCAAAAAAAACTAACTACCAAAGGTTTTAAGAAAACTCTAGTAATTCATTCTGTGCTATTGTTTGTTACGAGTTGAAATATTTTGTTTATCAAAGAGATAGCCTGGAAGTCAGAACTAAAAACAAATGATTAATAGAGATGCTAAAAATAAAAGAGTGCGGTAATGTCTTTTATGTCAACATGAATACGACTCTGTTTACATATCGTACAGTATTCCATCATTACTACTAAGCTCATGATACACTCTGTTAGGTCCTGGTGACCGAGTCGGTAGAGAGGTACTCCATTGTCCCAGTGGACGCAGGTTCATATCCCAGTTTGGGCAGGGAACGGTGAAAAGGTCTGAATTTTGTTAATATAAATTTTACTGAACAACGGGAGACCTGCCGATATGTAAAATCAGCCCTGCTAACACCGATACACAGGACCTGTATGAGACAGCCCTGCCATTTCTTCAATAAGGAAGGTGGGTGTTAGCGCTTAAGTGGTGATCTGTGAGGGTGTATAATACGTATAACTTCTCGGCTTTCTGGATTAGGTTAAGCCACTGTCCAGAATCGGACGCATAGGAGGGTTTACAGCATCCCTTCGTAGGCGATTTTTTTTTTTCTGTTCTTTTATTCATATTGCATTTAAACGTTCCCATACATGTTGTACATAAATTACTGTAAAGATGAAAACCTAATTTGTATTAATAACACACAGGATGATACTGAAGTGTACTGTGAAGATGGGGAAGTACTGAGGAATGGCATAGTTTTTCATAAAATGGAAATTGGGAGCTAAATCAAGGTCATAAGTCACTGGAAGAGATCACAGCTATTTCGTTACACCTCTTCCTTAGCGATTTAATCTGTCATTTCCTCGACAGTATATGCCTGTATATTAATAATGAAAATAATTTTACCATAAAAGCAACATAATATATATATATATATATATATATATATATATATATATATATATATATATATATATATTGTTACGGAACAGAGAAAGATAATGTACACTTTAAGTGAGACTACTAAAAATCACTACTGTCCCGTAAAGTTCCAGGTTCAAAACAAAAGAGTTAGGTAAAATTACAAGTTAAAGTTTAATGCTCAAACTAACAACAAAACATTCAGGACTCATAAGGATAATGTAATGGCAAAAACAGGTTAAATATATGGTTAACTGCAATAGCCTCTATTAACACGAAATTAGCAAGAGTAAATTTATCTAAGTCAGCCCTGATAAAATGAAAATACACCGGGTAATGCTCAGTTAATGCAAGATAAATTATTACAGATACAAACTATTATCAAAAATGACTGACATAAAACTCAACAGTAATCAAAAACCTCACTAGACCTAAGAATTAACCTTATGCTACACAGTACAAGAAAAAATACAACAGTTATACTCAAATTACACACAGCTGCTAGATGTTTGGAGATTTCTTGAGCACTCACAATAATAATAACTGTACAGGGGAGGACAGAGATGTGAACAAAATGAGGAGCAGATCTAAGTGGCAATGATGCAGAGACTGAGCTCATTATATAGGGGCCGGCAGAGCTTGATACAACTTGTAAGAAGGACGCGCAAATGAAGCCATGGGGACAAAGAGTTGACAATCCTGCTCTGAACTCCAGAAATGACGACTTACTCTACTATAACGGTAGAAGGGGGGAACTGAGGCAGAACACGCTCGTGATCAAACATGCAGCATACTGTGCGTTAAAATTACACAAAGGATGATGAAATCATAGGCTATGTAACACCTCCCCACAAAGAAAAAGAAATTTACAAAGGAAATTTCTTATTACTCTAAAACAATCTGTCTAAAGTCTAGATAAGCAATCTGCAATAACATTTTCTTTCCCCTTGACATGTTGTATGTCTAATGAATACTCCTGAAGAAGTAGACTCCATCTTGTCAATCTCTGATTTTTATCTTTAAACTTACTAAGGAATTTCAGTGGGTTATGATCGGTATAAATGACTATGGGGTCAAAACCAGAACACAAATAAAATGAAAAATGCTGTAAACCCAAAATCAAGGCCAAAAGCTCTTTCTCAATAGTTGAGTAGTTCTTTTGAGGTGGAGTGAACTTCTTACTGTAATAAGATACAGGATGTTCAATACCCTGATCATCTTCTTGCAGCAAAACTGCCCCAGCTCCTGTATCACTTGCATCAACAGACATCTTAAAAGGCTTAGCAAAATTTGGAGTAGCGAGCACTGGCTGACTTAATAGAATAGCTTTAAGTTTGTTGAAAGAGGATTCACAGTTATCGGTCCAGACAAATTTAACTCCCTTTTTCAGTAGGTCTGTAAGTGGTGATACAAGAATTGAAAAGTTAAGAACAAATTTCCTGTAATAACCTACCATTCCCAAAAATCTTTGTAGCTCTTTCCTACTTTTAGGTCTGGGAAGATCACTTATAACCTGAACCTTAGCTGCTGGTGGTGCGACATGTCCATCACCAATTACGTACCCGAGGTACTGAACTTTAGCTTGACCAAACTCACACTTTGATAAATTAGCTACAAGATTAGCATGAACCAAACGCTCAAGAAATTTACTGACATGGCATAGGTGATCTTTCCAGTTGTCACTGAAGATTAATACATCATCAATATAAACAACACACCCTGCCAAACCCTCTGTTACAACATTCATGAGCTTCTGAAATGTGGCTGGTGCATTCTTTATACCATACAGCATTACAGAACATGCAAAAGCCTTTCCTAGTGTTACAAAACATGAGATCTCCTTAGCACGTTCAGTCATAGGTACTTGCCAGTATCCCTTTAACAAATCAAACTTACTTATGTACCTAGCCTTTCCGATCCTGTCTATGCAATCTTCCACACGAGGGAGAGGGTAAGTGTCTGTTTTGGTGATCTGATTAACACGTCTGTAGTCGATGCAAAGCCGCTGTGACCCACCTGGCTTAGGGACTAGAGTGACAGGAGAACTCCACTCTCTCTGACAGGGCTCAATCATCTTGTGGTCCAACAGGTAGCCAAGCTCCTTCTGGATGAGAGGAACTTTCACTGGGTTCACACGGTAAGGAGGCAATTTAATTGGCTTTGCGTCTCCAACATCGACATCATGAATCAACACAGTGGTTCTTCCTGGAGTGGCACGGAACACTTGCGGGTACTCCTGCAGTAAGGCCGAAAACTCTTGCCTTTCCTCGGGAGGTAGATGAGAAAGCTTAGTCTGGAGATCATTCATGATATCAGGATTCTTCCCCAAACTATCACTCAGGCTCATGCTGCATGGGAGAGCTTCACTTGCAGACTCGGGTGGAACAGCTACAGTGCAGACTGGATTATTTTCGTCCCGCCTGTGATATAACTTTAGCATGTTGATGTGACATAGTTGCTTGTTCTTTCTACGATCTGGTGTGGCGATGACATAGTTGACATCACTGAGTTTCTTCTCCACGAGATAAGGACCACTAAACTTGGCTTGAAGAGGTTGCCCGTGAACCGGTAGCAGAATCAAAACCTGATCTGGCTGAAAGTGGCGGAACCTGGACTTCTTATCATACCAAGTCTTCATCTTCTCCTGAGCAGCTCCTAAGTTCTCTCTTGCCAGCTGTAAAGCAGTGGACAGCCGTTCTTTGAACTTCATCACATACTCCAGCAGGTTGACGTCATCTTCCTCCAACAGCCAGCATTCCTTGAGTAACTTAAGGGGTCCTCTTACTTCATGGCCAAACAGTAGTTCAAAAGGTGAGAAGCCCAGTGATTCATTTGGAGATTCTCTTGCGGCAAACACAACAAATGGAAGACCTTTATCCCAGTCTTTCTGATGTTCCAAACAGTATTTCTTGAGCATCGATTTGAGTGTTTGATGATATCTCTCCAACGCTCCTTGGGTCTGGGGATGGTAAGCTGAAGACGTGATCTGGGTGATGCCCAACTCTTTCAGAGACTGCTTGAAAACATTTGACATGAAATTACTTCCCCGGTCTGACTGTACCTCCTTGGGCAGACAAAACTTGGTGAAGAACCCTAGCATTTCCTTAACCACGTTCTTTGCTGAAATATTTCTAAGTGGAATGACTTCAGGTTAACGAGTAGCCATATCAATCAGGGTCAACACATAAGAAAATCCTGAAGAAGTCTTAGGAAGAGGGCCCACAATATCCACCAACACACGGGTGAATGGCGCCTCAAAAGGAGGATTGGGAACTAGAGGTGCAACCTTTTCTGTCTGATTACACTTCCCCACAACTTGACAGGTGTGACAAGACTTACAATACCAGGAAACATCCCTGAAGATACCTGGCCAGTAGAAGTGTTTCAAAATGCGTGCCACAGTCTTCCTCACTCCAAGGTGTCCTGCCAAACTGGAATCATGAGCCACTCTAATGATATCCTGCCTACAAACACGAGGGATGACAACTTGATGTACAACCTCCCATTCACAGTCGGCTGATGCTGTTGGGGGTCTCCACTTCCTCATAAGTACTCCTGACTTTACATAATAACAAGTAGAAGCACCGGCTGACTCTTCTTCACTGTAAGCAGAGTTAGCTAGACCTTTCAACTCAGGGTCAGCAACCTGCAACTCAACCAACTCTTGACGAGACAAATTATCAACACTACGGGGTACTGCCTCAACTGGTGAGTGGTCCAAATTAGCAAGAAAAGTGTCAGCTAGGATAAAATCATCATCATCATTATCCTCTAAATCACCAGTAACTTTAGACTTAGCCCTAGTGACAGCACATGCAGGGAACACATCAGGGACATCACAATCCTGGGCCGCAGCCACTGGCTCACTAGACAACTGAGGAGCTGGACACACTTGACTTCCACCAATATCATTTCCAAGTAAGAAAGTTACACCTGACATTGGGAGTGTCTCAACCAACCCAACCATAACAGAACCATTAACAAAACCAGACTCTAAATTCACTCTGCACAGAGGGACAGAGAAGTAATTATTCCCTACACCTTGTAAGATTACAGTTTCATCAGAGGAATTAACATTAGAGCCTAGAACACTGGTCAGCATAAGGGATTGGCAAGCACCTGTATCACGATATATTTGAACTGATTTCCTGTCATTACTGTCCAGAGGACTGACAAAACCATCAGACAGGAAATTAGCACATGAACTCTTGAGAGTGTCACCCACGTTACTGCTCAAAAGAGGAGCTCCATCATGAGAATTTAAGTTACCCCTCAAAGCAGGTTCAGTTAACTCAGTTAAAGAATTCTGGGAACTCTCAAGAGTGGACACTAGACCAATTGACTGAATATTTAAAGACTCCTTTTTGTTCACATCACGCTGTCTTCTGAAACATTTCTCCGTAGTATGACCAAGCTTACTACAACAATAAGTACATTTACTTTTCTGAAATCTAGAGGTGAAGCTGGTATTTACTCCCTGAGAAACATCATCTTTATTCTCTTTCCTGTTACCTGTACTCTGAGTAGAGGCAACATACTTACTCTCAGCTTTCCCTTTTTCTCTAGAATATCTTTTGTGAGTGAGAACATATTCATCAGCTAAAACTGCAGCATCAGACAAATTATCTATTCTTTTCTCATCAAGATATAGGTTTACATCTTTATAAATACACCTCTTGAAATCCTCCAGCAAAATCATCTGCTTAAATTTACCAAAATCAGAATCCACATTCTTAGAATTTAACCACTGCTCTAACAGATCTTTGATTTTTGCATACTCAACATGGGATTGCTTATCTTGCTTGTAAGTTGTCCTAAATTTTACTCTATAGGCTTCAGGAACAAGCTCATAGGCCTTAAGAATCAAGCTCTTAACTACATCATAATTATCAGATTGATCCTGAGGCAAAGATGCATAAGTTACTTGAGCTTTACCGGTGAGAATAGTTTGAAGGAGTACTGGCCAATACTTTTTTGGCCAATTAAAACCTGTAGCTACCCTCTCAAACAACTGAAAATACTTTGTTAAATCAGATTCATTAAAAGGAGGGACAAGTTTAACATTTTTAGCCACATCAAAATCATCAGAGCTAGATGATCCAGTTCCACCTTGTTTCATGCGATACTCATGGTCTGCCTGAATCCTAGCTAGTTCAATTTGTGCCTGAGCCTGTATCTGAGCCTCCTGAATCCGAGCCTGAGATTCAGCCTCCTTAGCATTTGCTTGAAATTCAGCCTCCTGAATACGAGCCTGAGACTCCGCCTCCTAAGCCTGAGACTCCGCCTCCTTAGCCTGAGACTCAGCCTCCTTAGCACGTGCTTGAAATTCAGCCTCCTTAACACGAGCCTCCTGCAGGGCTAGCTGTAACTTAGCTAATTCAATCTGCGTTTGCTCATTTGGAGGAGTTACATTAAACAAGCTTTTATTAATCATGCAAACAATTTGATCTTTAGAATGATGAGAGTGAACTGCAATTCCCAATTGTTGAGCAACAAGCTTAAGTTCATTCTTTGTTCTGTTTTCTACATCACACACTGTTTGCACATTTGACAAAAAATCTTTGGCTTCATCAAGTGTAGTAATAGTAAGACATCATGAATAAGTAACAGTCACAAAATATCAAGCAATATCCTTATGATAATATCCTGAATATCCTGATGAGAGGTCGCCAAATTTATGTTACGGAACAGAGAAAGATAATGTACACTTTAAGTGAGACTACTAAAAATCACTACTGTCCCGTAAAGTTCCAGGTTCAAAACAAAAGAGTTAGGTAAAATTACAAGTTAAAGTTTAATGCTCAAACTAACAACAAAACATTCAGGACTCATAAGGATAATGTAATGGCAAAAACAGGTTAAATATATGGTTAACTGCAATAGCCTCTATTAACACGAAATTAGCAAGAGTAAATTTATCTAAGTCAGCCCTGATAAAATGAAAATACACCGGGTAATGCTCAGTTAATGCAAGATAAATTATTACAGATACAAACTATTATCAAAAATGACTGACATAAAACTCAACAGTAATCAAAAACCTCACTAGGCCTAAGAATTAACCTTATGCTACACAGTACAAGAAAAAATACAACAGTTATACTCAAATTACACACAGCTGCTAGATGTTTGGAGATTTCTTGAGCACTCACAATAATAATAACTGTACAGGGGAGGACAGAGATGTGAACAAAATGAGGAGCAGATCTAAGTGGCAATGATGCAGAGACTGAGCTCATTATATAGGGGCCGGCAGAGCTTGATACAACTTGTAAGAAGGACGCGCAAATGAAGCCATGGGGACAAAGAGTTGACAATCCTGCTCTGAACTCCAGAAATGACGACTTACTCTACTATAACGGTAGAAGGGGGGAACTGAGGCAGTACACGCTCGTGATCAAACATGCAGCATACTGTGCGTTAAAATTACACAAAGGATGATGAAATCATAGGCTATGTAACAATATATATAGATAGATAGATAGATATAGATATATATATATATATATAGATAGATATAGATATATATATATATATATAAGGTATAACATCCAAATAAAGCATTAAGGAAGAGATCCAAGGAAGGCAGCAAAATCAGCTACAGTATGGGCCCTACTGTGTTAGCTGACTGGTGCAGCACGCAAGCATTGAAGGACAACACACAGGTACTAATTTAACACCCTGTACAGCAGGACATTACTTGAATATCTTACCCTATCGCCAGACGGTTTAGCTTAGTTGAGGCAAACCCAAACTATAAAAATAAAAGATGGAACTCTCTCTCTCTCTCTCTCTCTCTCTCTCTCTCTCTCTCTCACACACACACACACACACACACACGCTGGTGCAGTGGTAACATTCTCGCTTGCCATCTGGTAGACGGGAGTTCGCGCCTCGCTCAGGTTGCGAAAAGTTTCACTGACGAAGTGGGTGGTTACTGTCCCCCTTGAGCAAGGGGACGGGTGTGTGCGTGTGTGAAGGTCACAGCCTTGCCCTTAGATCGGACTATATGAGCTCTCAGCTCCCTTCCTGGAGGGTAAAAGCTGACGATCACGACCATCAGGTGATCCTGACCGACCTGGTGAATTACACACACACAGAGGGAGTCAGAGGAGGCAGACGTGCGACATCGGCGCTCCGTACGGAACAAACACGGCCAGTGGCATTACCTAAATTAGTATCTGTATATGAGTCAAGCTCTGTACCAGGTTAGACTAAATAATTTTTCATTATTAAAAGAAAGAAAATAATTAGAAGTTTAAACAAGACTTGTTCAAACAGAAAAGAGAACCAAGACGAAAGAATGCGCTCAGTCAGCTGAGGTTTGTTTAGACTACAGCAGCACGGGGAATGTAAGTACATACTCTGTACTTTTAATATTGCAAAATGGATACATACTTTAGTAAAGCAAATTTGGAAAAGAAAAGGGATAAAGGTACAAAGCAAAATGATGATTTCTACCAAGAACTGTTTTTTTTTTTTTTTTTTTTTTTTAAATAACAGAACGGAGGAAGGAAAAACAAATGGAGAAAAAAAATAATCCATACACCAGATTACTGGTGTCCTCTGTTCATAAAATGTCTGTAACAGTTAGACTTGAACAGTTGTAGGTTGAAATTTGGAGGAAAACAACTCTGGGGATGCGAGTTCCAGAGAGATGCAGTTCGGGGAATGAAAGAATTCTGATAGGCAGAAGTTCTGCAATATGGTTGAGTGACATTCCAGTCATGAGCGCTACCAGATGCCCGTGTAGCACGAGGGAAGGCATGGAGAGGTGGCACCATGGACGCAACTTCATCTGAGCATTTGCCAAAAAAAATATCTGTAAAATAATGCAAGGGAGGCAACATTCCTTCTTACTTGCAGGGGAGGTAGTTTATATGTAATGGCAGGGTTGTTAATGATTCTAACAGCTTTATTCTGAATTTTGTCTAGTTGTCTTAATGCAACCTCTCCACAACCATTCCACAAGGGTGAGCAATATTCAAGCTGAGAGCGCACATGACTCTTATAAATTATAGCTAACTGCTCATCGGCGAAGAAGTTACGGACTCTGTACAATAATCCAAGTTTCTTTGAGGCGGTTTTAGCAAGTGATCTGACATGAGAGGTCCAGCTGAGGGCACTGTTAAGTGAGACACCAAGAATTCCAGTACTTTTGGGGATGGGAACATTAGTAGCACTGAAGGTAATGTACGAATCTGGCAATATCTGTCTATTAGTAAACTGTATATATTTAGTTTTACTAGCATTAAAAGAGACAAGGTTGTTTTGTCCCCATTCACTGATTGTAGATAGATCTTGATTTATGGAGATGGCTGTATTGAGCTGAGAGGTAGAGATATTAGACTTTGTAAATGGATGTCTGAGTGTGAATGAACTATGTAGTGTTGAGTCATCTGCATATGAGTGAATGGGATTGTGAGTGACAGACAAGAGATCATTAATATGAACCAGAAATAGGGTTGGCGCCAGAACTGATCCCTGCGGCACGCCGGCGTTAATTGAGTGGAAATTCGAATATACATCATCTACTTTTACTCTTATTTTCCTGTCACTAAGATAAGAAGAAATCAAAGGAACAAAAGACGTTAGTCCATAGCAAGGGAGTTTGGACAGCAGGGAACGGTGCCACACTCTGTCGAAAGCTTTAGAGATATCAAGAGCTACTGCATGAGTTTCTCCAAAAAGATCAATTGATTGATGGATGGTATGAGTTAAGAGATTGAGTATGTCAATGGTGGATCTTTCGTGGCGAAAACCGTATTGTCTATCATTAATTAAGTTGTTGGATTCAAGATGTTTAACAGTATGCTTATTAATTAAAGTTTCAAATACCTTACCAAGAGAAGATGTGATAGCTATTGGTCTGTAATTGGAGGGGTCAGACGAACTTCCCTTCTTCGGAACTGGGTGGATATTGGCTTCTTTCCATGAATTTGGGAATAAAGAAGTACGTATGCATAGTCTGAATAATTTAGCTAGGACAGAGGCAAGTTCAGGGGAACACTTTTTCAAAACAATTGGCGGAATTCCATCTGGACCTGGAGCTTTGTTGGTAGGTAAATTGTCTAGGATGGAGACTCACAATAGACTGGTTGAACGTGTACACAAACTAGAAATGGCTTTCAAAAATGAAATTGATGAAATAAAGAAGCAGATGCACTTGCAAAAGGAAGAAATAGAAAAACTAGGAAGGGAGGCCAACAGGAAAGACACAACCATCAGCGAACTAACAGTGGAATTGAGTACACTTAGGAAGAAAATGAGTGAAATGGCAAGTACAGTAGTCAATCACGAGAGTGTTATGGAAGAGTTCAAAAATGACACAGAGACAATTAGGCAAGTAAGCAGTCTGATAGACCAAAGCAGTGATATTGAGGAGGAGATAACACAGGTGAATGAAGCTGTGCAAAGCTACAAAAATGATGTGGAACCACGTATGCTGAAATGGTGAAAGTAAAGAAAGACTTAGAAACAAGGGTGGAGGAAAAAAGTATTAAACAGGAAGTGAAAAGAATAATCCAAAACAATCCAAAGTTAGTCAGAGATTCAGTAGATATCAACAAATCTATAGTAATCACTGGTATAGAAGAGGAAGAAGTAAAAAACAAGATCACAAGAGACAAAAAGGAAATGACAAATGTAATGAGATTACTGAAAGAAGTATCAGAGGAAATCTGTAATAAAGACATAGAGGAACACAAAAGGTTAGGGAAATACGAGAAAAGCAGGACAAGACCTCCAAAGGTGACTTTCCAGAGTGTAAACACTGTGGAGGAGATACTAAAAAATGCAAAGAATCTTATGGAAAAAGAGGAGTTCAAAAATGTATGGATAAAAAGATGCCTAACACAAGAGGAACTGGAATTACTGAAAGAGAAAAGGGAGGAAGCAAAAACAAAAAATGAGGGAAGATCAGAAGAGAAGAAGAAATTTTTTTACAAAGTAATAGGATTGCAGGTACGAAAGTGGTACACAAACAGGATGGAATAAAAAGGAGGAAGGTAGTAAAACCATGTCATGACAAGTATATAAACAAGATGATAAAGTTGATGTACTCAAATGTGGATGGAATGGTATCTAAATTACTAGAGATGAATGATTATGTCAGAGAAAATGAACCACAAATAATATGCCTAACTGAAACAAAATTAACACCAAGGATATCCAATGACATACTAAACTTAGAGGAATACAATATATGGAGAAGAGACAAAAATTTAAAAAAAGGAGGAGGAATTATAATATTAACTAAGAAAAATATAAATGTTAATTAAATAAAACTAGATATACCATCACAAGTAGAACTGATTTCAGTAGAGATCAACACATCTGAAGGGAAAGTAATTGTAGCCAATTTGTTCATGCCACCCAGATCAAACACATGGGAAAGAGACGAATATGAGGACCTGGCAGAGAGTACAATTCAGAGTTTAAGATCATTACTACATAAAATGGAAGAGAAATCGGAAAGAATTATACTAACTGGAGATTTTAATACAAATATAAATTGGAATACTCTAGATATAATTAGCCAAGAAAGCTGTTGGGACCAAAAGCTCCTGGATCTCGAGCAAGAGTTTTTCCTAACGCAACATGTGAGGGAAACCACCAAAAAAAGAGGACTCGACGTACCTTCAGTGCTAGATCTAATATTTACTAGGCAAGAAAATGATATTGACAGTTTAATATATCACCCTCCACTCGGCAAAAGCGATCATGCAGTTCTAAATTACAACTTCAGGATAGCATATGACATAGTTAACAGCAATGAAAGTTACAAAAAGAGCCTAAACTATAAAAAGGGAAATTATCAAGAGCTAAAGAAGTATTTCTTAGAAGTTGATTGGGAAAATGAGCTTAGAGGACAAGATTTAAATGCTGTATATAAAAAATTCTATGGATTTTATGAAATAGGAATCCAGAAGTACATCCCACAGCACAAAGAAGCAGATAAGAAAATACAGAAATGGTTCAATACAGAATGTAAAAAATCAAAAGAAAGAAGAGATTTGTTGTGGAATAGATACAGAAGACACAATAGTGAAAGGGCGTATAATAATTACAAACAGGCAAGAAACGATTATACAAGAATAAGGAGGGAAGCCCAAAAACAGTTTGAGGAGGATATAATAAATAAAAGTATTGATCAACCAAAGCTGTTTTACAGCTACATCAGAAGCAAAACCAAAGTAAAAGATATAATACAATCCATTACGGACGAGGGAATCACTTATACACAAGAGAAAGATATCTGTGAAGCACTAAATAAGAATTTCCAATTAGTTTTTACGGAAGAAAAAAATGAGAGGGACTATGTGGAACATGCATGTCCACACATACTACCAGATATACAAATAGCAGAAAAAGTAATACAGGAGGAGTTTAGTAAATTAGACAGAGGAAAAGCAAGTGGTCCTGATGAAATTTCATGTTGGGTACTACGAGAATGTGCAAAGGAGTTAAGTAAACCATTATTTTTAATTTTCAAGAAATCCTTGAGTCAAGGTAAACTACCTGATATTTGGAAAAAAGCAAATATTGTCCCCTTATTCAAGAAAGGAAATAGACAAAATCCACTCAGCTACCGACCAGTATCACTGACCAGTGTTGTAAGCAAGGTATTAGAAAAGCTTATAAGAAAAGCTTGGGTAAATCATCTAGAAGAGCACAATATGATAACAGAAAGACAGTTTGGTTTCAGAAAAGGAAAATCATGTGTTACTAATCTGTTGAGCTACTATGACAGAGTAACAAACACAATACAGGAAAGAGAAGGATGGGTGGACAGTATCTATTTAGATTTCAAGAAAGCTTTTGACACAGTACCACACCAAAGACTTTCATGGAAACTGTACCATCAAGGAGGAATTCGAGGCAAACTGTTTTGTTGGATGCAAGATTTTCTCATAAAAAGAGAAATGAGAACAGTACTAAGAGGAAACTACTCATCATGGAAAGAAGTGACTAGTGAAGTACCACAGGGTTCAGTGCTGGCACCAATCATGTTTTTAGTGTATATAAATGATATAAACAGTAACACTGGAAATGAGAGCTATCTGAATATGTTTGCAGATGATGCAAAAATACAAAGGAGAATTACTAACACAGACTCTTGTAAAGAGCTACAAGAAGAATTAAATAAACTTCATGAATGGAGTAATACATGGCAAATGGAATTCAATGTGGACAAGTGTCATGTAATCAAGTTTGGTAAAAGTGGAAAAAGACCTGATTGGGATTATAAGTTAGGAAATAAAACCCTACACACATCAGAAAGAGAGAAGGACCTAGGTGTGATTATCAATAACAGACTATCTCTGGCTGACCACATCAGCGAGAAGGTACGGAACATGTATACACTGCTTCCAAATATGAGAATAGCATTCACATACATAAATGAAGACATGCTAAGAAGGATAATAACATCATTCATTAGACCAACCCTGGAATATGCATCAGTAGTCTGGAGTCCTCATCTCAAAAAACACATAGACAAGATTGAAAAAGTTCAAAGGGCCGCTACAAGATGGATACCAAGCTTAAGGGACCTAAGCTGCGAAGAAAGACTAAATAAACTGAATCTACCAACACTACAGGAGAGAAGGAAAAGAGGTGACATGATAATGCTATATAAGTGCATATCAGGGAAGGAGAAAATAGACATAAATGATTACTTAACATATGGAGAAGCATCAGCAAGAGGACACTGCAAAAAACTGCATAAGAAGAGAGGTGATAAAGACGTAAGGAAATTCAGTTTCCCAAACAGAGCAATTGATCAATGGAATGCACTACCGAATGAAATAGTGTGTGCCAAAACAATTAACAAATTTAAGGATATGTACGATAAATATGGTTTAAGACACGGGACAGTACGAGCTTGACTCATTCCTGTAAAGATACAATTAGGTAAGAACAATTAGGTAAGGTAAGAACACACACACACACACACACACACACACACACACACACACACACACACACACACACACACACTCGTGTCTGGTAGCTGTGTGGTCTGGGGAACCTCGATAGAATTATGCCCCATCTCACCAGTCACCCCTTGTCAGATATAATCCCTATGACCGTACCACGTGGGCGGATGATGATGATGATGATAATGATGATGTGTGTGTGTGTGTGTGTGTGTGTGTGTGTGTGTGTGTGTGTGTGTGTGTGTGTGTGAGAGAGAGAGAGAGAGAGAGAGAGAGAGAATTTCATTATTAAGTGAGAACCACCCAACAGTAAAAGAGAAAATGAAGATTATACTAACTCTTCCAGTTTGAAAGCCCCTCTTAAGCTGAATAAATTGGGTTTAAAGTACACATCCCTTACGTAATGAACAAGTCTCTAGCCGAACCTAAGACCATTGCTGATAATGAGTTCAATAAGGTTCAGTTACTATTCCTATATGTGGATATGAACACGCTCACCAGTAGAGGGCAGTGAGAAGTGGTGGAATACTAGGTGATCAGTAGTTCCTGACTGTAAAAAGACGCCCCACCAGATTTTCGCCCTCAGACACAGTTCCAGACATGGCACGTTTCTTGTCTCTTCTTTTTTTTCCCCAATAGAGTGACTTTATTCCTCTTTCAAAGACCTTAACCCCTTGAGTTCGCTGAGGTATTCTATATTTTATTGTTGCTATTCTTTGACGATCTTACTCAACCATGAAAGGAGACGTAATGGTGAAGGGATTAATCAAGACTGTATATAACCCCCCTGTTGGACGAATATCTCCTAAGCCTAATAAAATCGTCTTGACAGTGAAAGAATAAACTACCGTACAAAAGACGTCACCGCATCGAAGAGGTTAAATACCAAAGGAATCCCGATAGTTTTTTATGGTACACCTGGAGCCCTCCCTGTGGGTGCTTTCCTGAGAGTAGCCTATTTCACTGTACTGTACATTTACCTCGATCCAGAGTTAAGCTGTGGTGGTAACATTGCCCATTGCTGCTTGCTTCATCCATCTATTTAGCATACGTACATTGAAAAACTCCGGTGATCTTACATGAATAGGAGACAGAGTCGGTGTGGTGGCGTACACCGAGATAGAGATTTTTACATTCTCGCGTGCCGCCTTTATGGTACAAAATTTACATCTGAATACATTAATACGGAATCCCTCGGCCTAAGTCCATGGACCCTACCTTTCGTACAGGCAGGGGAAAACTTCGTCTGCTATTCCACTGCGTCTCCTTACACTTAGGGCATTTCATTTATTTTCCTCTTTAACGAATAGTATCAGAGAGAAGCGTTTTTATGGCAAAGGATCACACCAAACGTTTCTCAGCTTAGGTATATTAATCAAAGGATGAAAGCGAGATGTAGAAAAATGGAGCATTATGTGAATTTTTTCCTGGAGTATACCATATTTAAGAAAGTTCTTGAGCTTAAACTGCGTGAAAGACTGTTTATACTTTTGTCTTCGCTCATACTCCTACAATACCAGTCTACAGTGAACGTCGAACTTAGAACAATAACATTTTCTTATTAAAGTAGCCGTTTTATGGACTTTTTTTTTTTTCATCCTGCAAATTGATTGAGATCATTGGTAAATACTAAACCAGTGTCTTTATTCAAATATAGCGTCAACTACAGCCGCTAATAGAATTCCGATTACAGAAACACGAACCCCGTGGATAAATCAAAACCATGTGGTCTGGTGCCTTCAGACAGGAGTCAAGAAACCAATGAATTGGGATTCGTTGTGAACTAAGACCTACATTCCAGGCGACAATGGAGCGTTCGCAGCACATTTTCGTTAGGAATTTGTTTTACCACGTTAACATTATCCTGTATGTTGTTTATGTCATTCTGAAGCCTGCAGAGTATACATTAGTAACTTGCAAGAGGAGAACGAGGTGTAATGTCCAGAATTACTCTCGAGGTAAGAGATGTTGCAAAATCTCCAATGCTACATGTGAATTATAACAGAGATGCTTTGGTGACCTAGCCCTAACACCTCATAAAAGATTTTGTGCCCATAAACAGTAAGGCTGCTAATCCACATTCTTCTAAAACCTTTTGTGTGTAAGAATCCTAAAATGCCACAGCCTCTCATACTCTCACTACTACATTTTATCTTATTATCGCTTTGTGTATGCATGTTGTGGGAGAAGGGGTCGTTACTGAGTCAGGACAGTATTACCTGAAACTTACTTTGACTTACTCTCCCCTCACATGATGCAGTGTCAGGCAGTGCATATGAACAGACAGATGCGTTGATAGATAACGTTTTTTTTTTTCTTCAAAGGGAACTAGACCCCTCCCACATTTTGGATACTAAATCGTTTTTGCATGAAAAAGCCTTAATTATGAGGAAGAAATAAGTCTCCTTGTTTACTGGCCATAATCAGCTCTCCAGTCTGGCTACACTTGGCCATCTACTGAGCTGAAAGGGGTTAGAGATTTTTGTCAAGTAGAACAAACGAGCTGCAGACAGATGGTTAGAAGATAAAGTGTTAGTCCAGTGGTGGGAGAGTGCACTGTTCACTCTGACATCGAGAGATTAGTCATATCTTGAACAGGAAGCACTTTGTATTTCGACAAAAGGATCATTACTGATCTTCCACACAGTCTACCGATATATCATAAAATACCGCACTAATACCAGCACACCAGTCAGAAATGAGAGTCTTAACACATCGGTATAGAAGCTTCGTTATAAACACCCAGGAGATGACACACGAATTTTAGGGCTCATTTTAGGTTGTGTGGAAGAACTTCTGCATTTTAGGGTATGGACAAGCTAGTCTATGCCCTTACTCGCATAGCTACTTAAAGAAATGCAGATAGGCTGGACAGATACGTAGACAGATAAACACGCGAGCAGGCAGACAAACAGATAATCCAATAGACAATGAAAAATCGACAAACAAGTATGTAGAACATAAACAAGAAGACAGGATGAGAGACAGATACTCCCAAACATAAAGAAAAACCGATAGATAGACACGTACCCAGATAATGAAGCAGTTAGAAAGTCAGATCCCCTTATCACACTTGGTAGCGCCTCGAACAGGAAGACGATACTCGTGCCAACCGCGCTCTTTCATATTGTGCAGGCTCCAAAAGCACAAGGTTATCTGGTGAGTGTGAGGGAAGAGGCACCCATGCGAGAGGGACATACTGAATGAGATGAACCATATTGGATGCTGGTCTCCCGTGAGTGCCAGAGAGGTGTGTGGTAGTGGTGATGGTGGTGGTGGTGGCGGCGGAATGTTGGAGGTGGTATGCTCTTGGACTGGATTGGAGGATGAAAATTATAACCACATACCGAAGTGGCATTCACGTTTTAGAACGCAACAGAAATATATGTTTCATACTGCAGTGCCTGGGAGCTGCAAGTGCTGGGATGTTGGGGGGTTGTATTTTCGTGATTTTACTCATCTCCACTGCTTCTTGATTTTATAGAGCTGTGAATTTAAATGGAGGAGTTATACCCACAGGTATATTCCTATACAGTAGCCACCATTTGCTTATATGAGTATAATCATTCCAGCCTCCCTTGCACCCCTTCCCTCCAGGTTAGTTTGAATACGAATGAATGAATTCACTCAGCACTCAAGTTTTCTATCTATCTGTTGATTTCGATGCATAGAACACAGACATTCAGGTTATGTTTGCTGCTACTGTTTATGAGTCTGCCTGTCTGGTTGAATGTTTATTTTTATTTCATTATCTGTGTATCTATATGTAAATATATCGGTCAATCTGTTGTTGGTCTGTCTATCTGCCTATCTATCTGTCTAAGTTACGGCCATCTCACTTCATTATTCGTCTTCTAATCAATAGCCAGATTTACAGTTACTTGTTAGTTATTCTCATCAATTCTTAACTGTGGGAACTCGCTTGTTCTAATCAGTACTAAGCACGTTTGAGCGACACTTGCTTTAAATAATCGTGACTCATATTCTAATCAGAAATCAGGTTTGCATATAGAACCCAGTCATTCCAAATCGTACACAGTTTATCCAGTTCAAACCAATTTTGTTAATCAGCACTCAATCTGTAATCAGTAACCAGATTAGCAGTTAGTTGCCAGCTGTTTGAATGAGTCCAAAATTAGTTGTACTAAGTCTGCCCTCGGTATATATAATCAGCACTGGTGCTGAATTAATAAGCAAATGTCCAGTTAGTTTTGAGGTGTTCTTATCACAGTTGTGTGTGTGTGTGTGTGTGTGTGTGTGTGTGTGTGTGTGTGTGTGTGTGTGTGTGTGTGTGTGTGTGTGTGGTTCTTCTTCCCTTATTCACTCTTCCGTCTAAAATCCTTCCTTAGGGATATACCTACACCAGAACGAAAAATAGGGCAAGATTAGTAGAGGGAAAAGGAAATAAAAAAGCGAAGGATATTAGACCTGGAAATAATAAGTCCGTCCTTTCAAATACTAATATTACAAAATGAATTATAAGGAGAAATAAGTTGATGAGAGAGAGAGAGAGAGAGAAAAAAAAAAAATAGAGGATATTTACTCATAGAACAAGAAATAGCCGAGCCATGGTTGAGAGCTACAAATAATTATAAATGGTTTATAATAGAAGATGAAGAGAAAAATGCGAATGAAATGGGAGATGAAGAAAAAATTAAAGAATTGAAAAGCGAAGGATATTAGTGTAGGAAGTAAGGGAGCCGTCCTTACGAGGTACAATAGAGGTTTGATTGCACTAACACTTATGTGTGTGTGTGTGTGTGTGTGTGTGTGTGTGTGTGTGTGTGACGTGGGTATTGTGCCCCGCAGAGGAGGTAAGTCTTTGCTACTTTTGTCACTGCCGCACAGCACACTGAGGCACAGTGACAAACAGTGACGCCACAGTATTGATGGCCTCGGTATTTTAGCCCTTCTGACTGACTGAAGGACGTGTGTGTGGAGGAGGGGTCGCCTGTGCAGGGTACCTGGGTGTTTATTAGGTTAGTTTGAAAGGTTAGTAAACAGGGGTGTGGTGTACATCCAACCACTCTACTTAAATAAAATCATTTCTGAGCTAATTAAACCCTTTGAAGGGGAAAAAAAAAAAAAAAAGGCTCTCCATATAATACGCATCTCACTTTTCGTGTGTTGCGGGGACGGCTGTCAGAGTATATTGAGCCTTCCCAGCAACATACGAGAAGCGGGATGCGTAATATACGGACCACTCTGTATAATGGAGAAGTAATCAGCGTACTGAGGGGCTTAATATATGCCAGTGAGGACAAGGACAAGATGGAGGGATGGAGTGGAGAAGTATATGAAAGAGAGGGATCTGAGCTGGGAGCCGGGCAGTGATATGGTGGGGGACAGGGTGAAATGGAGGCGATTCGTTTATGACCCCCCCTTATGGGATTAAGGCGTCTGACAATAGATAGATAGAAATCATTGTCCAGCTTCACTATTTTGTTATGGCTTGGGTCAGACTGTTTCATCCAGCTGCGGGCAATCCCCCAGGCTGCAGTTGGTTCTGCCTCATTTATTTGCCCTTGTCATTGTCTTCACGCCATATATTTCCTTACTTCAAGCCTGTTTTCATGTCCCTTTTTACCCATTTATCAGCCTTATTCCCTCATTTATCCCCACTTATCCCTATGGTAACAGTTCATTCTTGTATACTGTATTTATCAACCCTACCCAATGGCTTCACTTCATCAGTTATTTTCCTTACTGTTTTTTTTTTTCTCTCTCTTTTTCTGCCCAATTTTCCCCATCTATCAGTTTTAGTTCCATATTTATCCCAGTTTACCTTTATTTATGCCATACATTTCTTAAGGGTCAGTTATGGATTGGATGATAGTCTTCTGCCTTCCTCTATCCCTCCCCATACTTCCCTTCCCCCGTCCACAGTCACACAGCAATTCCATACACATTATCTGCCACATAATCTGCTGTCACCTCTCTAGATTTGTGTTTGCTCTTTACCCTAGATGCCGTTATTTCCTCCCTTTCTCAACCTCCCTGCAGCTGTTACGTCTCTCCCTTTCTCCCTCCCTTTTCTCTCGCATTCCCAACACTCTCTTTCCCCCCCCCCCTCTCTCTCTCTCTCTCTTTTTCACACACACACACACACACACACACACACACACACACACAGGAAAGAGATGAGAAATATGGCGTGGTCTGAATATAGGAGACATTTCAGTAGATTATCCAATGACGTCGGATGCTTCGTTACACGTCATCTTTTCTTATTCTGCACGTTATATCTTAGGACTCTCTTTCAGTGCTTTAATTTCCACCTTTTATCGATCTAGTTGTCAATAAGAGCATATAGAGGTGAACTAAGCTGATTAAGTCGCTATATAAATATGTTACGGCTTCTCAAAAACCACTCTGAATAGGACCCTCGGCGTTACGTGAGATGGAGCAACAGGTAACCCGTTCTGTATGAGGGGTTCTCTCCTAAGCTGAGTAAAATCGTCTGGCAGCAACAAGCATAGCACTTTCAACCCAGTAATGTAGGTTTTTACTATATTCTTACTGCCACTGGATGATTTTCTTCCATTTTGGACCGAGTTCTTATAAATGAAAGAGTTACTAAAGACTGCATGTGACTCCTCCATTGAAAAGGTGAATAAAATTGCACAGTGGTGGCAATAATGGATTAGTAAATATGTCACCAGACTGGGATTGCAAAAAGACGTCATCCTACTGAAGGGTGTGACAAGAATGACAGACCAACCACACCTCTAAGAGTGTGTGGTCTGGTTGTAAGGCGAGGGCAACTTTTTTCATAGAAGTTTAAGAGCAATAAAACAATGCATAAATGGATAACAGAGAGAGAGAGAGAGAGAGAGAGAGAGAGAGAGAGAGAGAAATTGAAGGGACGATGGGAAAGAGGGGAGGAAGAGAGGGTGAGAAGGTAGGGGAGCGAGGTAGGGAGGAAATACTTCTATGTGTTTTATACTCCAGTGTGCTATTGTATGTTACTGACGCTAAATATGCCGATATTTAATGGATACAAACAGCGTACAAGTAAAATGTTAAGGGGTAATATATAAAATAAGGTGGAAGGAGGAGATGCAACAAAGCCTGGTATGCATTTGGGCGCATATCTTCGTAGGTTTAGGAGGCTCCCAAGCACTTCTTTCGTACCAGTTTGTGCATATCACACTAGTATTCCTTGTATGTTATTTATGTAATCTATTTCACAATTCAAAAATATAAAGTTTTGGTGTATAATTGAATAATAAGCTGTAGTATGCAAAGTAAATGATTAATTACGAGGTGGTTTGAAGACTGTACAGTATGTGTGCCCAGCTGCACCGCCACTCCCACCCTGCCACTCCACTCAACCAGTCATGAGCTATTTCTTTGTTACCCACTCGACTCCTTTACGCACATGAACAGCGAAATACTTGAGGAATTTCAGCGTGGCATTATTCCTTAAGATGGTACTGTATGTTGCTAAGAGAGAGAGAGAGAGAGATGTAGATATAGACAGACTGACAGGTGTAGATGTAAATATAGACAGATAGAGGTAGATTATTGAAGTATTCAAAGTACAGTCACTTGTTTTAGAGATTTTGAAGCACCTTTTTCTTAGGAATTTCCTTAGTTCATGCAAAGAAGAAGGAAGGAAACGCTCAAAGCCCACTAAATAGCTGTTATTTCCTGACTATAATGAAGACAAGAGAGGAAATTCTGCATATTACCGCTCAGTATCCTAGCGTACGTTAGTGATGCAAATTATGTCAATTATTAAATGATATAGAGAACGTACAGGAGAATGATAAGGCGTAATAAATGTACAATAAATCGCCAAGGAAAAGGTGCCACGAAGTCTCCTTTGCCATTCTTGATATGACCCTTAAACATCAGACTGAAAAACACATAAAGTATACATTTATATTTTACTGTACAGTGAATAGTCAAAACTGAAGAAATTATAACCACATCTTACTGTAGCTTTTCTCTTTTTTTTTTTTTATGGTATTTCCAGCAGTGGGGTCTCAGTCAGTTAGGAGATTTCGTCACGTCTCTTCCTAAGCGATATATTTTGTCTATTAAACTTTAATATCCTTTTGTGTTATTACGGAGGATGAGATAGAAAGATAGGGTGGAGAGAGGGGTGTGAAATGGAGGAAGGCAGCCTAATCGACATTAGACATGGAGGCGATTTGTTTGTGGCCACCCCTTATTCTACTGTTAGGATAGAGGGATATAGTTGAGAGATGTATGAGAGAAGGGGTGTAAGTTGGGGGGAGGGCAGCGAAATGGCAAGGCGATTGGTTTGTGCCCACCCTTTCCGGGATTAATGCGTCTGGCTATATAGATAAACAGACAGAAGATAGAGATCGACAGACTGACTGATAGATAGATGCTACTGATGCAGGCTAGATCAATATTATATAAGTATCAGTAGTCGTAAAGAGTTTATTAAGCTGAAAAATAATAAGTAAGCAGCTAAGGAAAAAAGGCAACGATATGCCCTGTGCCAAAGACAGATTCAAAGGCGGTCCAAGTTAGTCCTTCCTTGAGTGTCTTTATATTTGTTGCTTTGATGTCGAGGAGCCGAATTATAGCAGCAGGTTCTAAATATAACCAATTTATTTTTATATGTTTATCAACGAAAACATCATAATGGAGTGGGAAGCAGGGAACTGTGTGTGTGTGTGTGTGTGTGTGTGTGTGTGTGTGTGTGTGTGTGTGTGTGTGTGTGTGTGTGTGTGTGTGTGTGTGTGTGTTTGTGTCTGTGTCTGTGTGTGTGTGAGAGAGAGAGAGAGAGAGAGAGAGAGAGAGAGAGACAGCTGAAGGAAGGATGGCTGTAGTGGAAGGTGGGGTGATGGCAAGGTAAACAATGGGTAGGGAGGGGAGATGAAGAGGTGGCCAGTGGGGTCGAGTGGAGGGGTGACTGAGGGAAGGTGAGGAAAATAGGAGAGAAATAGAGAAGCTTCGAGAGGATGAGGGAAGTAGGGATGAGAGGAGAGAAGGAAGAAAAGAGGGAAGACTGGATGGTAAGAAAATGAGGGAAAGGGAAAGGACATGAAGAATAGAAGTGGTTTGGGATGGGAGATGGAAGAGTAGGATAGGATGAGGCTAGGGAAGGAAAGGAGGAGAGTAAAAAAGGGGAATTAGAGAAAAAGATGGGAAAGAGGGAAGGGTAGGAGAATGAAGGAGGAGGAAAGAGGAAAATAAATGTGAGAGCAGGATAGAAAAACAGGAGGAGGGGAGAGGGGGGTAGAGAGACGAGGAGACGATGGACATGAGACGATGGAATGAGAGATACAGGCGTGAGGATCCGAAAGGAAAAGGAGAGGAGAATGGCGAGGAGAGGAGAGGAAGATAGGAAAGTGGGATAGAAAAAGATGGAGGAGTACAGAATGGAACTGATGGAAAGAAACGAAAAGGAAGAGTGATAAAAAGGTGAGGGAAGGAAAGTGAATGGTATTCTACTACAGGTGAGGTGGGACGGTTCGTGACATCTATTCTTAAGAAATTTATTTTGGTTATTTCACCCTACCATTCTCTACTATGTTATTTTCATCAGTTCAGATACTACGCATTTTGCAACAGACACACATCAAAGGATACTGAGATTTACCGCATATAATGAATCGCTTTGGAAGAATCTAAAGATGAATGTAGGGCAGAGTAAAGTTATGGTCGTCGAGAGAAGTGAAGTCAATGAATGTACTCGTACAGTGAGTTTGGATGAGGAGGAAATGGAAAATGTGAGTGAGTTTAAGTACTTGGGTAGTGTAATGAGTAAGGATGGAAGTTTGGAGGGTGACGTACTTCAAAAGGGTACAACAAGGAAGAAAGGTTGCTGATTCCTTGAAAGCAGTGATAAGAAATAGGGAAGTGAGCATGGAAGTGAAAAAGTTACTACAGTACATGACAGTATTGTGATAACAACTCTAACGTATGGAAGTGAAGCTTAGACCTTGTTGGAGGGACAGAAGTCAAGAGTGAGAGCAGTGAAAATGGAATATTTGAAAGGAGAATGTGGAGTCACATGGAGAGAGACTGACAAATAAGGATGTGAAGGAGCGTTGTGGTGTGGATGTGGATGTGATAGGAAGCGTTAGGAGAAACACCTTGAGGTGGTTTGACCATATGGAGAGGATGCAGAGTGAGAGACTGACGAGGAGAGCGTATGTGAGTGAGGTGGAGGGGGGGAGAGGGAGGGGGAGGCCAAGAATGAAATGGAGGGATGGAGAGGTATATGAGAGAGGGGGGGGGGGTGAGCTGGGAGCAGGGCAGTGAAACTGCGGGGGACAGGGCGACGTGGAGGCGATTTGCTTGTAGCCACTCCTTAAGGGATTAGGGCGTCTGGCGATAGATAGATTCATAGCTATGGAAGACGGTTACGAAGTCTACAAAGCCACTTGGAATACAAGCAACAGAGAAGAATGTAGGTAAATAATGACAGGGAGGTGTTGCACAAATATGTGTGTGTGTGTGTGTGTGTGTGTGTGTGTGTGTGTGTGTGTGTGTGTGAGAGAGAGAGAGAGAGAGAGAGAGAGAGAGTCAAGATAAATGTTAACGGAGATGAGGACGTATGAAGAAGAGAAGGAGGAGAATAAAGAAGAGAATAAAAGATTGTGATAAAGAGTCGAGGAAAGGAATGGAGGAGAGAAAACGGTAATAGATGAAACAGGAGAAAATAAACAATAAAAAGAATAGAAAGAGAAATACGTGAGAGAAAAAAATGAGAGAGAGGAGATGCAAGGAAAGGGAAGAGGAAATGAAAGGAAGGTTAGAGGAGGTGGAAACGAAGGAAGGGAGATGGGTACGAAGGCAGATGGGGGCTCTTAGGGTTCCCAAAACAAAATGCCTTTAATGTGTCCTGAGCCAACATCGTAAATCCAGTCAAGTTTGGGTAGTGATAGCCAACCCCTCCACCCATGCATCTCATTACCACCAGCTAAGGCGCTTTTGTGGTCCATTCAGTCACACACACACACACACACACACACACACACACACACAGGTGGACGGATGTGTGTGTGTGTGTGTGTGTGTGTGTGTGTGTGTGTGTGTGTGTGTGTGTGTGTATGTGTGTGTGAGTGTGTGCGGGGGTGGCATAGTAATCCATACAGCCTTTCTGCTCATATGATAAACCAATTGCTCTTGTGTACATAAAGTGAAGTAAAAGACAGAAGTCAGCTATTTCCTGGCATCTCATTACCCCCACCTTTACACTGCCCCTCATGCTGAGAGAGAGAGAGAGAGAGAGAGAGAGAGAGAGAGAGATGATCAGAGAATGAGGAGAGGAAGACAAAGACTATAGGAAAAGTAGGGACGGTGGATAAAAGGGGATGGGGATGGTTAGGGGTAGTGTTGTGGCGCAAGAGGGACCTGACCTGTAGATGGCATTGGAGGCTTCGTAACACTATTTCCCCAGCGATTTATTCTGCACATTAAACTTCAGTATCGCCTGATAACCTACTAATGCAAATTAGCTCGGTATTAAAGCACTATATCTAGTATACAAGAGAATGTTAAGGTCTGGTAAGAAAACAAATCGCTTACGGTAGAGGTGCGACGAAGCCTCGCTACCTAGAATTATGGGAAGAGATTTTTTTTTTTGTGGGGGATGGGGTTTGGAGATCTTGAATTACACTAAGAAACTAGAAAAAAAAGTCAATCCGTATAACCCCTTCCAAGGTGTTGTGTGGCAAGACTAGGCTTTCGTAGTGCAATGAACTTAGGGGTGGAGGTCCAGTGTGTTTTCCTTGATGACATAGGAGATTAAAATACCTGCACCACCTTTTGGGCTTTAAACACATGCACTGCCTTCACTCTGACTGACACGTTCTTGCCTTTACACAAACAGGCTTCAGGGCCATTTGATGCACACACAAATTAACGTTTTCCTTTTAATAATTTTCCTGCTATCTCCACACTTTTTAAATCAAGGTTGCGAATGACTTTTAGAAATCAGAGAGGCAGATATAGCTTTCAGCAGCCTCTTCAGCGAGAGAGGTCTGCCCTATGCTGTATAAAATAGGCTGGAGAAAGCAAGATGAAAGCTATCGGATAGAAAGGACTTAGATATAAGCATAAGGCCTCATGTGTAATTCTGTGGGAGGAGTTGGTGACGTGGATACAGTGTTGGGCTGGGGACGGAGTGGTCGTGGGTTCAATCCCAGGTATTGTAGGGGAATGTTTGGTGATGCGAATTTTGGTATCATATTCATCGCTCTTCCACGCTGTTATACTGATGGTGGTGATGGACAGAGACGCCTTCATGAGATGGCACCGTTATAACCGAGCGGCTGCCTGGCTGTACTTCCCTATCCACAGAGATGAGGACTGTGAACTGCAGAAAGACAGAATAAGCCTGCATTCCACCGAGTCACAGCTCTCTGTTCTGTATACCATTTTTGCACTAAGTGCAAATTTTTATTTTCCCAGGATTGTCATTCTTCTTTTTCTTTGCTCTAACCTAACCTAACCTATCTTATCCATTACATAACCTGACAGATTAGCCTAATAAATTAGTCTACCATGGTACTAAGACACCAAACTTAGAGAAAGGGCAGAAATTGTACACAGAATGGAAATCAGCCACCTGGCCAACGCGTCAGATCAACCAGAGACCACAACAACGACAACAAACGATGAAGAAGATGGCGATGATAATAATGATACTGGTAATGGTGAAGATGATAATGACAATGATGATGATGGTAATGAAGGAAAATGAAATGGAAGAAAGAAGAGAGGATACAAGACTTAAAGTGAAAGAAACACTTGAACATAGGCCGGGTGTTGTATTACAAACGTTTGGTATTAGTTTGTAATGTGACTTATGAAAAGAACTTGACTAGGTACGTAGATTGACAGAAAGATCGATAGAAAAATAACGATGATTAAAAAAATAAATAAATAAGTAATAATAACAATAATAATAATAATAATAATAATAATAATTATTATTATTATTATTATTATTATTATTATTATTATTATTAAATATTTTTATTATTATTATTATTATTATCATTAGTCACTCATCATAAATGCCAGGATCAACTGCCTAGCCCCGGGCTCCTACACTCCTCATGGGGCAACGTAGGACTTGATGATGGATGGACGGATTATTGTTATTACAACAACAATAATAATAATAATAATAATAATAATAATAATAGTAATAATAATAATTATTATACTAATAATAACGATGATGATTATCATTATTATTATTATTATCATTATTATTATTATTATTATAATTACAACAATAATGATAATAATAATAATAATAATAATAATAATAATAATAAAAACAACAGCAATAATAATAAAAATAATAATAATAATAATAATAATAATAATTATTATTATTATTATTATTATAGTAAAAATAACAATAATGTAGTTATGATAATGATAATGATAACTAGTTTTAAACCAAAGAGGCTCCATTTGAGACAGATTTATATCATCGACTGCGACGTTCAAGTTCAAGTACTTTTATTCTCACAGTCGCCTGACGATTAGTTTCAGCAGAGTCGCTGAGCAGTAAAAAAAAAAAAATCGAGGATGAGTTATATACATGTACATTTTCACTGTGACTGTAGATGTTAGGCACTGCAGGTTCATATTTTTGGTGGCTCCCTATTATTTAACTTATGTAGGGAAGAAGAATACTTTGTTGTGAGGTTTCGTTCAGTAAATTAAATCGCTTGTCAATAGTTAGAAAAAAAAATATCTAAATGACATAAAGGACTGAAACTGCTTGGAGATTTTATTTCTGTGTTCAAGACCCTGAGGTATGTGATGGAAAATACATGGTGGACAACAGGTTTATGGCGACATATTGGTCCAAAAGAGAAATAGGACCATGGGGGAAAAGGGTCCCTGGGAAAGTTAGGTCCATGTAGAAATAGGTCTATAAAAAAAGGCTATAGGGAATGTATGTCCATGAGGAAAAATAGGCCTGTGGTGTAGTAGATCCATCACGGCAAATAAGCTCACAGTAGGTAAAATAAGTGGGTGGAGAGTGGAACTTGAGGGCGTAGCCCGAGACGGACTTAAGTGATAGTTTTCTTAAATCAAACTCCAGGAATGGGGTTGCTAAGGTGTTATTTTCGTAAGATACGCAGCAAAGTTTTTCTAAAAACTTCATTAGACAGGTGTGTTGTGTAGGTGAACTCAGACATCAAGTAGCTTTAGCACAACGTTTTGATTCCACACCACCTCCACCACACATAAAGCAGCGACAATTACATGCCCGTCAAGAAGGTAGATATGAGCGTGGTAAGGGTACGAGGTTTTTCCTGTTTAGGTAACGTAGGGTCAGGTATGGCAAGGTAAGGTAAGGTAAGATAAGATAAGGTAAGGAAAGGTAAGATAAGGTAAAGGGAATGTTGAGGTAGGGTGAGGAAAGGTTTTGCTCTGTAGGGTACGGTAACATAAGGTAAAGAAGGTAAGGTAAGGTTAGGAAAATGGTAAGGCAGGACAAGGTAAGAGAAGTAAAATAAAACAAGGTAAAGGAAATGATGAGATGCAATAGTTAAGGTAAGGAAAATAAAGTGAGGTAAGGAAAAGTAAGGCAAAGTAAGATAAGGAAAAGTAAGAGGTGATTAGATTAGGTTGGGTTACGTTCAATAATTACAGTGCGGTAACAGTAATCGGGTTCAGTGATAGGTAAGGTTACTATGGTATAAGTTCACGTATGATGGATGAGGCTGGGTAAGGTAGGTATGGTTAGGTAAGGCTGAGTTCGGGTTTATTAAATTATGTTTTGCTGGGTCAGGATGTGCTGGGTTGAGTTGGATTGAGTTAGATTCAACACATAAACCAACATGACATTACCGGTACGGGGCCAACCTGGTAACAATGCCTCCCCCCCCCCCGTAATATCAAAACCAATACCAACCTCGCACATAAATGCAACACACGTCCAAGATTAAAATTTGTTTTCTGATTTACCTGGCGTTCTTATTCTTATCTTATTATCCTTTCTTTCTTCTCGCCCCTTTCTACCGTCCAGCCTATTCTTATTCACCTTCTACGTTTGTCTCAGCCTAACATCACTCTTTCTATTTTTTTTTTTTTATCCCTTTCCACTCTATACGTCCTCATTTTCTTATTTTCATTTTTATTTTATCTCTTCCAACGAAGTTGGAGGAGGTTAAACATTCACCTATGTTTGTCTGTTTGTTTGTCCACATGATATCTCCAAATATTCTAAGTGGATTTCAATGATATTTTGTGGAAGGGTGGGCCACGGTCCAAGAAAGAATTGGTTAAATTTGGGAACGGATTCGGATCCGGATCCTGTGTATCCCGCACAATATCTCCAAAAGTTCTCAACGAATTTCAATAAAATTTTGTGAAAGAGTGGGCCATGGGTCAAGAAACAAGTGATTAAATTTTGGGAAGGATCCGATTCCTATGTCTTCCACACAATATCTCCACGCATCCATTTCCGGATCAGTTTTAATAGCACTGGGATTGGAGGAGGTATGTGCTCTCTGAATGTTTCCTAGATTATATTTGCATCATCTCCACCTATTGGTTCCTTTCTTTCCTCCATGATTTTCTCAGTTTCTACCATTCTTCCTCTCAGTCCTAAACGCCAATACCCACTTGTTCTCTCTTCAACATAATCCATTTTATACTGCTTTCATCTTTGTTATTTCTTCCATTTAATTTTGCGTTCCTTATCTTTCGTCATTTCAGTAATTATCATGTTCTCAGTTTCATATTCCATTTTTTTTTTTCACTTTTCTTTCTTCGTTTGTCTTTCTGTTCCTTTCACCGTTTGTGCACTCATTCCTATATATGGTGCTGTCGTCCAAGATTCTACTTAATATATTTTAATCACTTCCTCTTGCCTTCGTGTTTTTTTTTTTTCTTTCCTGCATATTGTTTTGTTTCCTCTCTCTTCCCTCTCATACTCTTCCATCCATGATAGACATTCTTTTCCACACATACACACACACACACACACACGGGCATAACCTTCGCAGCGACATCCTAGCGCCACTTCCATTACGATGCTGGGTAATTATGCAAATGCTACGTATCGGGTTGTGCTTTGTTCAGGGCATTATATATGGGGCAGACGCAGGCCATAGCGGGGTTATCTGGGGAGGCTCCTGTATGCTGGAGAGAGAGAGAGAGAGAGAGAGAGAGAGAGAGAGAGAGAGTATACATGGAAATCAGAGTTTGTGCATCTGTAGGTGTGAGTGTGTGTGTAATTCACCGGGTCGGTCAGGATCACATGATGGTTGTGATCGGAAGAAAGCTGAGAGCTCATATAGTCCGATCTAAGGGCAAAGCCTTGACCTCCACACACGCACACACCCGTCCTATTGCTCAAAGGGGACAGTAACCACCCGCCTCCTCAGTGAAACGAGTCGCATCTCGAGCTAGGCGCGAACTTCCGTCTTAGCAGATGCTTGACGAGAGCGTTACCACTGAGCCGGCGAGCGGTGTGTGTGTGTGTGTGTGTGTGTGTGTGTGTGTGTGTGTGTGTGTGTGTGTGTGTGTGTGTGTGTGTGTGTACGCGTGCGCGCACGCACGTTTATATGAGACAAACAGATAGAGAAGCCAAAACATAGTAAGATTTGACTGTAGAAAAAATGACAAGAATGTGAGAAAAAATAAATAAAAATGAAAGAATGCTAACGCCTCATAAACTATGCATATTACCACCAGAGTGTACATCATAGCTTTTAAAACAACTGAAGTGATGGAGACACATGGCAGGTCCACTTGAAATATGAGACACATATGACAGTACTCTCCTGATTGCTAAAATCGTATGAGTAGTTCTGGGGAAGGATATTAATGTCCTGATTGCAGGTTTTTAGAGCAAATATTGACGAGTGAAAGAATTTAGAGAGAGAGGCAGGCAGGCAGACAGACAGACAGACAGACAGACAAACAGAAACAAACAGATGAGAGGAAAAGTAATACATAGTCCAAGTTTTCGACTGCAACCCCCAAAGTTGGCAGTTTTATTAAAAATAGCTGAATAAATAATGAAAATAAATAAATGAATCAACTAAACATCGAATTCCGTATTAAAATATTTGAAGCGTAAGGGCCTGAGGGTAAGGTTGTCATAGATCAATTAATATAAGTTATTATATTATGAAGTACTTTATAAATTCGCGAATAACTAAAGGGATATGAAGGAAAAATGTGTTTACTATGTATAGGCAAAAATATAAATATGTATACAAATAAACTAATAAGCACTCAAAACTGTGCCCTGGGTAAAACATTCTACCTCCTTACCCACTTCACTGGTGGGGCCAGAATAACTCCCACACCATGAATAATAAGTTTCCCCTCAAGCATGATTCATTCACACCAACACCAACAAATTATAATGATAAGCCAATAATTCCTAAGTATATTAACTTCGAACTCCCTCAGCATTGTCTCAGAATGTCTTGTGTGTGTGTGTGTGTGTGTGTGTGTGTGTGTGTGTGTGTGTGTGTGTGTGTGTGTGTGTGTGTGTGTGTGTGTGTGTGTGTTTTAGGTACACGCAAAAGCAAAAATTTAAACAGCCTAGTAGATAAAGCAAGGTAAAATTATTAGGCCATTCACTCTAAGCCGAAAAGTTGAGGGTGAGTGATGATGGGGCTAGAATGTGAATTTGAAAAGACAGTGGAGAGTGACAGACATAGTTCACTGTTCCCCTCACTCGTTCCCTCTCTCCGTCCTTCCTTCCATCCACCAGACGTTACTAGTCCACGGCTGCCCTTTCCTTCATCTATTCCTTCCTTCCATCCACTAGACATTACTAGTCCATCGGTACCCTTCCTCTACCTACCCCTCCTTCCATCCACTAGACATTACTGGACCATGACTCCCCTTCCTCCATCCATCCATTCTATATTCACTAGACATTACTTGTGCGTGACTTCCCTTCCTTCATCCATCCATTCGTCCATGACCTCCCTTCCTCCATCCATCCATTCTTTTCAATACACATTACTGGTCTGTGGCTCCCCCTTTTCCATCCGTCTTTTCCTCCATCCACCTGACCTCTCTCGTCTACCTGGAGGTCCCATTCATTAACCCTACCCCACCATCATGTCTCATAATACTAACTTTTTTGCCAAGTCATCACCTCTTTCCTTCCTTTCTCCTCCCTTTCTCTCTTCCAACACTACAGCACCGGTATGTGCTTAATATTGACTAGATGGATTTTTCCCTTTCAGGTTTAGTGTAGAATATGATTTTCTTTCATTCTTTCCTAAACTTCAAGGTAGCTTTTCTATATTGCATGATAGTTCTTCTCAGTGTTTGGTCCGTGGTAGGGAGCCTTTCTGCATACCTCCCCTTGCTGACAAAATCGTTACATTTGTTATAACTTACCCTACAGCAAACAACCTCGAATGTACCAATAGGTAGGTTGCTGTCTGCTTTCCTTTGTAGTCCCTATGCCCTCCTAGTCTAATTCGCTTGCCTCCCCATTTACCAGTTCCCTCCTCACTCCCCTTTCCTCCCCATTCCTTCACCTTCTTGTTACGGTACCTTTTCAGTCTCCTCTCCCTCCCATTACCTCATCAACTATACCACAGTTCCTCCCATCCCTTCCCTTCCCTTCCCTTCCCTTCCCTTCCCTTCCCTTCTCTTCTCTTCCAGCATCCCTCCCTACTCCCCTCCACCTCCTCCCCACTACCCTACCTCTTCATCATAGCATTGTCTTCACCCTCATGTCCCTCTCCGTACCACACTATCTATATCACCTCTTGTCTTTCTCCCTCTCTTCACCCTTCTTCCATCATTCCACCATACCCCTCTCTCCCTCACCGCCATAATATCCACCCAAAAATCATCAACCATTACATATTTATCTTCTCCAGCCTAATAATTCTTTCTTTCTCCCCACACTATATCAGTTAATCATTTCTCCCTCTTTCCTTCCACCTCCCCCTCCAGCATAATGGCTCTTTTCCTAAATATCAGCCCATCCACATCTATTTCTTCCACCTTTCCTACCCACAAGATACGTTTTCTCCCAATATCTCGTCAGATGTTACCCCCCCCCCCTCCCGCTTTCTCCCCTTTCCTCCCCCCCTCCCTTCTTTCTTTTTTCTTCCTTTTTACCTTTCCTCTCGATCATCTCTTTCTCCCCACAACACTGCAGTCATTTCCTTTCTAACTGTTCTTTCCCTTCTCTGTGATGTTCTCGGTTTCTCCACTCACCTTCAGTTGTACCTTTTTTCCTCCTCCTTACTTTCCTCCCTCCCTCTTCCTTCCCTCCCTTGCTCCCCGCCACTCATTTACACTTCCTTCTCTAATTTTTCCATCTACCCAGAACCCTATCATCTGTATTTTCCATCAGTCTCTCTCATCTCCATCCGCCCTTTCCTCCATCCCTCCCATTTCCCCTCTTTCCTCAATTCTTCCTCTTTTCCTTCTTTCCTCCATCTTTCCTGCCTTTCTCATCACCCATCAACCCTTCCATCTACACCTCTTCTTCCATCCTGAACCACCCCTGTGCCTGGGCCTGATTGCCGCCACAGTATAATTACAAACTAGTCAGGAGGTTCGCCAGCCCATTGCCCGATTAACCCATACCTTACCACCACACGGCATGCACCTACTATTAGTTCACGATCTGGGCTTTCGTTTTGCTTTCACTTTCACTGGAGATTTGGCTCTTTGTTTTTTCCGACACGTTCAGTCCAATGACGCTTTTTTTTTTTTTTTCTGGACACCTTGAATTCAGTGATGTAATTAATATTTTATTCGTGCTGCCACCGGAAGCTTACCATGTGATGTAAGCTATTTGTTTTCTTTAAACGATACAGTGCACCCACAAGGTCTTCTTTGTTGCTTTTTTTTTTTTTTTTTTACTTTACCTGAGATATTTTTAAATGAGAGATTTCCCACAGGATTCGGAGATGTGTTTTTTTTATATCCTTCTGAAGCAGAAGTTTTTCGTGAGTTGCATGGAGGAGGTAGTACATATGATGCAAAAATATATGATTTTCTTAAATCCCCCACCATCCTACAATCCTGTATACATTTTTGCCACTGTGTGACTATGAAAGACTAAATTACTCATTTCAGAAGAATATTTATGCCTGTAATAAACGCAATTGCAAATTACACACACACACACACACACACACACACACACACACACACACACACACACACACACACACACACACACACACACACACACACACACACACACACACACACACACACATCATTTGCAGGAGTCATGGTGCTGTAACATCAATTCACAATTATCTACCATGTTTGCCTCACACTAAAAGCTTGCGCTATCACATTCATACACTTCAACGCCAGTCCTGTTACTTGTTCTTTTCTATTTTAGTCTCGCTGTTGCCAGACGATGCTATTCACCACAGGATAGACTTTTCTGCTTGGGTTACGTATAGTCTTCAGTATCCCCCTTCACAGTTAGTAACCCTGTATGTGAGTTTAGTTAATGCGTCTAGAGGCTCAAAAAAAAAAAAAAAAAAAAAAACACTTTACTGAACTGTAGAGCTTAACAAAAGGAAGAAACTCTTGGTGGAAACACAAACACAAATGGAAAATATCCTGCCATCAAAAGCCAACAATACTTCTGGACCCAAGACTGACTCCTCCTTGTGGAAAAGAAACTTTATTTAGGAAATTATCATGCATAGGGTCCTACGTCAAAATAACAGAAAGGGTGAGCATATTGGCAGGGTATATAAGTGAGGCTGAAAGGAGGGGGAATGAGAATCTTTTCACGAATACAACTGGAATTACATCTTTTTTCGTCTTTGGCTCCTATACTTAGTTTAGGAGGAGGATTATTATTTTTTAAATTATTATCATTTTTATTATTATTATTATTATTATTATTATTATTATTATTATTATTGTCATTATTGTTATTAACACTAGTTATTATTAATAATAATGTCACTTGATGATTACGAAAGTGGAAGGTAATTCATTATCATAAGAACGAGATGTAACTGAAGCTGAGAAAAGGGGAATAATATTATGCTTTTAACAGGGATAGCTGAAGAGTCAGGGTCTTCTTTGAGCTATAAGATTATTATAGGAAAATAATACAACTAGAGTTGCACATTGGAATTACAGAAATTACAGTTAAGTGAAGATTATGGGCATGATCATGTAAATGAGAGAGAGAAAAGGAGTGTGCTTTTACAAGGGACAACACGTTTGATCTCTTTTTGGTTATGAGGCTTCATTGAGGAACATAGTATTTCTAGAGTCCAGCGTGTTGATTAATGGAAAAGAGAGGAGACTGAAAATCATGGGTATTGTAAGACAGGGAGAGGATGACAGCAGAGATTAGAGGCGGGAGAACTAAATATGTTTTTACTGGGAAGAACTGCACGTATAAGAATTTCCTCAGAAGCCACACACACACACACACACACACACACACATATATATATACATACACACACACACACACACACACACACACACACACACACACACACACACACACACACATACACACACACACACGCACAATGCAACAAGAGCCCCTAAAAGAGATATTAATCGTTGTACCTCGGTTGAAATTATCAAAAGGACAACTAATCAGCGTGTATTGAGCCCTCAACCAGATAACAGAGAGAGAGAGAGAGAGAGAGAGAGAGCGAGAGAGAGAGCGAGAGAGAGGAGGGGTGGGTGGGTAGGAAGAGAAGATTGTGACTGCAGGACAATGAGGGAAGCCAAAAGAGGAACGGAACAGCACAAAATATTTTATTCAGTGGACTGCGCTTTTCTGGTACATCGCCGTTTTAGTGTATAGAAATAAGTCAATGGAGAGGATACTGTTGCATATTTCTCTTTCTATTTTTTTTCACCTCTCAGCTCCCTATCCTCCTCCTTGTTTTTCATCTCGATGTCTGCCTTCCCCCACCTCTGTATATATATATATATATATATATATATATATATATATATATATATATATATATATATATATATATATATATATATAAAGTGGCTGGGGAATGACTGGGAGAAGGAGGGAGGTGAGAAGACAGGAAGAAATCAGTAGGATAGAAGTTGTGGAAGCAATGAAGAAAGTTAAATTGGGGAAAGCCCCAGGAATTGATGGGGTGTGTGGTGAAATGCTGAAGCATGGGGGAGAGATAGTAGTAGAATGGATGTGGAAGATGTGCAAATTGGCCTGGGAGGAAGGTAGAGGCCCGGAGGATTGGAAGTCAGGTATAATTATTCCCTTGTACAAAGGAAAAGGGGAAAAAGAAGTGTATGGTAATCATAGGGGCATTCGTCTTCTTAGTATAATAGGAAAAGTGTATGGTAGGATACTTATTGACAGAGTTAGAGAAAGAACAGAGAAATTAGTTGGAGAAGAACAGGGAGGCTTTGGGAAGGGAAGAGGTTGTGTAGATCAGATATTCATTCTTAGATCTTTAGTGGAAAAGTTTCTAGAGAAGGGAAAGAAGTTGTATGCAGCTTTCATGGATTTGGAGAAAGCATATGACAGGGTGGATAGACAAGGATTGTGGAAAGTGTTAAGAATATATGGAGTAGATGGGAAGTTGTTGAATGCTGTGAAGAGTATGTATGATGGTGCGAAGGCTGCAGTGTGTGTGTGTATGGTGAACTAAGTGAATTTTTCTCTTTGAAAGTTGGGTTGAAACAGGGATGTGTCATGTCTCCATGGTTGTTCAATCTGTACATGGATGGGGTAATAAAAGAGGTACATTGTAGGGTAGTGGATGTTGGAGTGGCCCTGGTGAGAGAGGATAGTGTTTGGAAACTCCCTGTACTGTTGTTTGCAGATGATACTGTGTTGTTGAGTGAAGACGAAGGGGAGCTGCAAGGCTTGGTGGAAGAGTTTGGGAGAGTGTGTAAGAAACGGAATCTAAAGGTGAATGTAGGGAAGAGTAAAGAGATGGTCTTTGAGAGAGGTGAAGTCAGTGAATGTACAGAGAGGTTGGATGGTGAGGAATTGGAAAATGTGAGTACGTTTAAGTACTTGGGTAGTGTGATGAGTAAGGATGCAGGTTTGGAGGGTGAACTGCTTGAAAGGGTACAGCAGGGAAAAAAGATTGCTCGTTCTTTGAAAGCAGTGATAAGAAACAGGGAAGTGAGCATGGAAGTGAAAAAGTTACTACATGACAGTATTGTGATACCAACTCTAACGTACGGAAGTGAAGCTTGGACGTTGTTGGAAGGACACAAGTCAAGAGTGAGAGCAGTGGAAATGAGTTATTTAAGAGGAGCCTGTGGAGTCACATAGAGAGACAGGCTGACGAATGAGGATATAAAGGAGCGTTGTGGTGTGGATGTGGATGTCATAGGAAGCGTTATGAGGAACACACTGAGGTGGTTTGGCCATGTGGAGAGGATGGAGGGTGAAAGACTGACGAAGAGTGTGTATGTGAGTGAGGTGGAGGGGGGAAGAGGGAGGGGGAGGCCGAGGATGAGATGGAGGGATGGGATGGAGAGGTATATGAGAGAGGGGTGTGTGAGTTGGGAGCAGGGCAGTGAAATGGCGGGGGACAGAGCGACTTGGAGGCGATTTGTTTGTGGCCACCCCAAACGGGATTGAGGCGTCTGGCAATAGATAGATAGATATCATCATGAAGGGGCAAATGCCACGGGACGCGTAGCCTCACTCATCCTCGGACTCCACGCACATGGGTCCATCTGTGCGACCCTCCAGGCAGTAACTCTTCCCCCTCTAAGTGTCTCAATAGGAGTGATCGACCTGCACCAGCCATGAGTTGTGTGGCCTTCCCCTTGGCCTCCTCCACCCTGATTAACTCGTCCAGAGATCACCCTGTGAGCAGCATCAGCCTCTGGAAAGTGGGCCACGTGCCCATATAGCTGGAGTTGGATTATTATATGGGTAATTGGCCCTGGGGGTAGGGGGGGGTTTTCAAGAATACTCCCCCAGTATCCCTGCTTGTCGTAAAAGGCGACTAAAAGGGTTGACGGAGGGTTAGTGCCCCTCCCCGGAAAACAACTAACTATAAAAAAAACAAAACAAGCCTCGGACAAGGACTGACCAAACGATGACGACCCAGGACCTGACAAAGGACATGATTATCGGAACGTGGAATGTAAGAGGAGCGAATGATGAGGTGAAAGAGAGAGAGATTGTCCAGGTGCTTGAGGGTGCAAAAGTGGATGTATGTGGAATAACTGAAACAAAATGGAGAGGAGAAAGTGTGAGAGAATGGGAGTATGGATGAGGTATATGTGCAGGAGTAGGTGAGAATGAGAGGGCAAAGGAAGGAGTATGTATAGTTGTGAGTAAAAGATGGAAGAAGAGCATAAGACAGTATGGATCAGTTGAGTCAAGGATTGTGTGGGTAAAGTTGAAAGTTGGAATACAAATGTGGGCGATTGTGTGTGTGTATGCGCCAACGCAAGATCATGCTAGAAGAGTGAGAGAAGAGTTCTGGACAAATGTGGAAGTGTGCTTGGAAAAGTTTGGAAGGAATGAGAGAGAGTTTTTGATCGGTGATATGAATGGTAAAGTTGGTAATGTGAAGGTGGATGGAATAGTTGATGAGTGGGGTGTGCCTCCTGAGATAGATGAGAATGGGAGTGCGTTATTGGACGTTTGTGCTGGGAGGAGGTTGGTGATAGCCAATACCCTCTTCAGGCATAAAATAATCCACAGGTATACATGGCGAGTGATGAGAAGGGTGGGTGGTGAACTGAATGAAAGGAAAGCAATGATTGATTATGTGTGTGTGGATGAAAGGATGCGAAGATGTGTAATGGATGCAGAGCTTACAGAGGTTGGGGGAGTGGACTTTCTGACCACTACTTGGTGGTGGCCAGAATTAGGATTCAAGTAAGATCAAGGAATAGAAGAAGGGAAAGACGAGAGGAAGGAGTCGTTGCAAGGAGAGTGGAAAGGTTACAAGAGGATGAGAAGAAGGCGGAGTATAAGAGAGAAGTAGAGGAACGATTGGGCAAATATGAATTGGAGCAGATGGGAGACGTGGAAGGTGTGTGTAGGATATTTACAGAAGAAATATGTGCAGCATGTGAGGTGGTGTGTGGAAGGAAGAGAAGAAGGAGGGGGGTGCAAGGAACAGCGTGGTGGACTGAAGAGGTGAGACAGGCTGTGGCACAAAAGAAGAAAGCATACAATGAATGGATGAGAAATAGGGGCGTGGAAGAAGTTGAGAGGCGGAAGAGAGAGTTATATGTAGAAAGAAAGAGAGAGGTGAAAAGATTAGTAAGAGAGAGTAAGAAGACAGTGGATGAGGAATTTGGAAGGAATTTGAGTGCAAAGTGGAGGGACTGTAAGAAAATGTTCTGGAAAGAGGTGAAAAGAGTAAGACAGGGTGGAAGTGACGTTAGCAGGGGAGTGAAAGATAAAAATGGTAGATTACTAATGGAGAAGGGAGAAAAAGTGAGCAGATGGAGAGAACACTTTAAGGAATTGTTGAACATAGAGGATGGAAGTAATGCGAGTATAAGTGGCTGGGGAATGACCGGGAGAAGGAGGGAGGTGAGAAGACAGGAAGAAATCAGTAGGATAGAAGTTGTGGAAGCAATGAAGAAAGTTAAATCGGGGAAAGCCCCAGGAATTGATGGAGTGTGTGGTGAAATGCTGAAGCATGAGGGAGAGATAGTAGTAGAATGGATGTGGAAGATGTGCAGATTGACCTGGGAGGAAGGTAGAGTCCCGGAGGATTGGAAGTCAGGTATAATTATTCCCTTGTACAAAGGAAAAGGGGAAAAAGAAGTGTGTGGTAATCATAGGGGCATTTGTCTTCTTAGTATAATAGGAAAAGTGTATGGTAGGATACTTATTGACAGAGTTAGAGAAAGAACAGAGAAATTAGTTGGAGAAGAACAGGGAGGCTTTAGGAAGGGAAGAGGCTGTGTAGATCAGATATTCATTCTTAGATCTTTAGTGGAAAAGTTTCTAGAGAAGGGAAAGAAGTTGTATGCGGCTTTCATGGATTTGGAGAAAGCATATGACAGGGTGGATAGACAAGGATTGTGGAAAGTATTAAGAATATATGGAGTAGATGGGAAGTTGTTGAATGCTGTGAAGAGTATGTATGATGGTGCGAAGGCTGCAGTGCGTGTGGATAGTGAACTAAGTGAATTTTTCTCTTTGAAAGTTGGGTTGAAACAGGGATGTGTCATGTCTCCATGGTTGTTCAATCTGTACATGGATGGGGTAATAAAAGAGGTACAAGGTAGGGTAGTGGATGTTGGAGTGGCCCTGGTGAGAGAGGATAGTTTTTGGAAACTCCCTTTACTGTTGTTTACAGATGATACTGTGTTGTTGAGTGAAGACGAAGGGGAGCTGCAAGGCTTGGTGGAAGAGTTTGGGAGAGTGTGTAAGAAACGGAATCTAAAGGTGAATGTAGGGAAGAGTAAAGTGATGGTCATTGAGATAGGTGAAGTCAGTGAATGTACAGCGAGGTTGGATGGTGAGGAATTGGAAAATGTGAGTACGTTTAAGTACTTGGGTAGTGTGATGAGTAAGGATGCAGGTTTGGAGGGTGACCTGCTTGAAAGGGTACAGCAGGGAAGAAAGGTTGCCGGTTCTTTGAAAGCAGTGATAAGAAATAGGGAAGTGAGCATGGAAGTGAAAAAGTTACTACATGACAGTATTGTGATACCAACTCTAACGTATGGAAGTGAAGCTTGGACGTTGTTGGAAGGACACAAGTCAAGAGTGAGAGCAGTGGAAATGAGTTATTTAAGAGGAGCCTGTGGAGTCACATAGAGAGACAGGCTGACGAATGAGGATATAAAGGAGCGTTGTGGTGTGGATGTGGATGTGATAGGAAGCGTTATGAGGAACACACTGAGGTGGTTTGGCCATGTGGAGAGGATGGAGGGTGAAAGACTGACGAAGAGTGTGTATGTGAGTGAGGTGGAGGGGGGAAGAGGGAGGGGGAGGCCGAGGATGAGATGGAGAGATGGGATGGAGAGGTATATGAGAGAGGGGGGTGTGAGTTGGGAGCAGGGCAGTGAAATGGCGGGGGACAGGGCGACTTGGAGGCGATTTGTTTGTGGCCACCCCAAACGGGATTGAGGCGTCTGGCAATAGATAGATAGATAGATAGATATCATCATGAAGGGGCAAATGCCACGGGACCCGTAGCCTCACTCATCCTCGGACTCCACGCATATGGGTCCATCTGTGTGACCCTCCAGGCAGTAACTCTTCCCCCTCTAAGTGTCTCAATAGGAGTGGTCGACCTGCACCAGCCATGAGTTGTGTGGCCTTCCCCTTGGCCTCCTCCACCCTGATTAACTGTCCAGAGATCACCCTGTGAGCAGCATCAGCCTCTGGAAAGCGGGCCACGTGCCTATATAGCTGGAGTTAGCTTATTATATGGGTAATTGGCCTCGATTCAGTCGCACTGAGCAGTTGCTCGTTACGTACCCAGTTTTACCAGCGATATCCCATGATCCAGAGAAGACAGTACCAAAGGAGTCAATTCGCTTCTTCAGGTCACTGTTTAGTGTCTGTTTCACAGCCATAAAGTAAAACAGGGAGTACCAGCGCCCTAAATGCGAACTCCCGTCATTTTACGCAAATAACGACAACGCCAAATACCCGAATTGGGTGAATCCATAACCTCGTAGGCCAGACCAATGCGAAGAGAGATCTCACTGTCTGATCTACCGTTGTTATGGAGCACACTACCAAGATAAATAAATCTTACCAAGACCTCTATATCCTCACCGCATTCTTGGATAGACTGAACTTCTTCATCCAGCAAGCCACACGCTCGATATTCATGATAGAGAGGTGGCAATTTTAAGATAAGTTAAAGGGAAAAGAGTAGGGTACATATGAAGGTATCTACCCACACACCTGTTTCTCGCCACACACAACCCTCCATTTTCGTGGAGATTTGTAGGTCAGCATTTATTGATAATGCGGCAACTACTTCACTTATTTTGTAGTTGCTATTATTAGCGTTAATGTAGCTGTTGTTGCTGTTGTTCATCATCATCTTCTTGATCTTCCTCTTCTTCTTGCTCTAATAATTATAATAATAATAATTATTATTATATTAATAATTATAATTATAATTTTAATATGTCCTGATCCTCCATTAAAGTATTTATAACTCGTGCAAACGTTGTTCTTCTTTGTGTTTAAGGCGTTCTGAATTGTTAACTTGCGTATATATTTCCCCAGTGTGTATAAAGCGCTGTGTTTAAGCAGTATAAATAATAATAATAATAATAATAATAATATGTAATACTGAAATTTGTCACAAAGGCAATAGATAGATAGTAGATAGATAATTTATTGACCACAGCATTCAAATACAACTTACAATAATTATATAAAGGCAGCATGTATACAAAGTTAATTATACATCCTACTAACTGCAGTCCAATATATCTTAACTTCAACTACACTCCAATTAATTATCCAAAATTCCCATACAGTGGCAACTCTTCACTTAAAGTATAGACAGACAATATATTATCAGTTGTCTAGTGTGTCGTATCTGGTTCAAAGTTCTCACAAGAATCAAATGGTTTGTTTCTGAACACTGACATCGGTCTTTAATATCTAAGTCAAAGGACAATCCTACACTATGTATCTTGCTGCACCCCTCCACACACAGTGATTACACAAGGACTGTATTTATACATATTACGAAACATATCTAATTAAATGCAATCCAGTATATATTATTTCAACCTCTTGCCGATTAATTATCGTAAATTTCCATATACTAGCATCTCTCCGTTGTAAGTATAGATCAGACAGACATACTACAACCAGAACGACCAGTTCATTATACGTACAGACAGCCCTTCATATATCTACTTCATTACCCCTCTCATGGTTGGAAAAACTCTAGTATTTTATTCCAGCAAATGTCAAATGATTTACAAGACTAATGGTGTTAATTATGTCACTATTAACCCTCTCATGGTTCATACAATTCCGTTATTCTGTTCCACTTAATCCCAGAAGATTTACTTCACCAGAGAGTGAGTCATAGGAGCCTGAAGAAATATATGAAAAGCTTGAACACAGTGGAGGAATCTTAAAGAGTCTCTAAATCTACTTTTATGCTGCTGAATACGCCGTGTGGGAATTCAGTTTCTGCTTTATCAACACCTGTAGTTCTTTTGTTCCAGAATGACCAACCTCTCTCTCTCTCTCTCTCTCTCTCTCTCTCTCTCTCTCTCTCTCTCTCTCTCACACACACACACACATCAAACCAACCTATGCTTAACTCACATCCCTTCATAATCTCAACACATCTCTCTTTCCCTTGCTTCCTCCATTCCTTCACTTTCTCCCTTTCCTTACCTTCACTTCCTCCTCTTCCTTTTCCTTTCTTTCAGCCTGCTCATCTCTCCTCCCATTCCTTCCCATAATGCCTCCTTTCCCTCACTCCATCCCTTCCCTTCTTTGTTCCCCTTCATTATTCCTTCCCTTCCCTTCCATCCTTATTTCCATCTTTCCTTTCTTCCTTCTTTCCCTTCTTTATTTTTATCACTCCTCTTCCCTTTCCTCCTTTTTCCTCTCCTTCCTTCCTCTCCCTCTAATCTTTCCTCCCTGTCTTCTTTGTCTCCTTCCTTATCTTTTTTTACTTCCTCCGTTCACTCTTACCCCTACTTCCTCTGATCCTAAGCATTAAGCATACCTTCCCTTCCCTCCTCTCCTTTTCTTCCTTTCTCTCACTTCATTTCTCACACTCATTCGCTCCAGCCACCCACCGTATCATCAGCTACGATTCTCTTATGATTACTCCTGCCTCTACCTTTTATCTTTAATTGGTGTCCCATAAAACACCTTGGCTCATTCCTTCCTGTCTCATATCCCAGCGCCTTTAACAATGTAGTGTGTGCTCGGTGTACCACATTCATTACAGTCAGGATCCTGGTTACCCAGACAGAAATGACAGGCATTTTGCTTCGCAGACTTTCAAAAACTTCGACACTGCCGCTTTTGACATTATCATCATCCTCTTATTCTTTTCACGTAGCAGTATAGTTGGAGACCTTAGTGTAAATGACTACTGCTGGTCGTATTCTAGAAGAGGATTACGACAGCAAAAATAGACGACGATATTTTACAATCCTCGTGTGGTCGATAGGTACTAAAGCTAATATCTTCTTATTATCATAGACATCATCACCATTATCTTCTTTACCCTACAACCATTACAGATGTTTAAGTTTGTGAGATGGAGCCAGGATTCCAAAGGCTTGAATGATGTGTGAATAACTCCACAGCCTACTTCAATGGACATACTCCTGGTAGTTCTGTCACTTTTATGTTTCTCTTTATTTTGTTTATGGATTTAGGCCTCGGGTGATGATGATAATGATGACGACGACAGAAAGTGAAATATTAACGGCATTGAAAAGATTACGCAGTCATACACACACCATTCAAGCATCCAGAATGCTGGCTGCATCTCACGAGCAAAAACAATATATAATTATGGACAATAGGGTTAGAATGATGATGATGGTGACGATGATGATGTCGATGGCGATATTGATGATGATGATGTTGATGATGATGATGATGATGATGATGATGGTGCAGATTGAAGGCTGGAGTGACGGGAGGCATAAAGACGATTCCTTTGAGGTGGTCCGGCCCTTGGCAGTGAATGGAGTGTGTGAGTCAGAGTTTGAATAGAGGGGTGTATGAAAATAGGCTCATGGAGGAAGGAACAAAAGAGGGACTCTGAGAATAAGGTGGAGGGTCAAGATGGGGGAGTAAATGAGAGAGGGTAATGCGTCATACGAGAAGGAAGGCTAATAAAAAGAGGCCATGGAATAAAGTTAATATAAGTATTTAAAAAAATACACCATACACCTATTCCCTAAAAATCCTCATTCTCGTCACGAGTACTCCTTTGTCCAGTCTTTACTATCTCTTCCTCTAAAACTGTGATGTTAAAAGATCGTTAGTGAGTAGGGAGAGATATCCCTGAGAAAAAACATTCGGCTGAGAATCACAGCACACTATGCGACATAAGGGTGTATGAAGAGATAACTTTATGGATACACAGACAAACAGATTAGGCAGGTAAACAGAAACATATACATATAAACTTCAGGGTTGGATGACATACTGACTGACAGCCAGACAGGCAGATATATCAATAAATGGAAAGATGGATAGACAGATGGCTGGACAGACAAACAGACAGACAGGCAGACAGATAGATAGATAGAGACATTATTTACTGATAGACATTGTTTCTTTCTCTTCCAGGCTTCATATTTCTTCATCCACTGTCGTTTAATACCTGTCTTTTTCTTCCTTGTGTCGGTCTGTTTCTTGGTCCAGACATGCCTAGTCACGGGCAGCAAACACCAGCACACCCAGACAAACACCATTCGTTAATTGACGCCAAAGCCCACAGTCTAGTCAGCTTAGCAGGCCGTTTTAGGAGGCCTAGGAGGCATCGTAGCACCTCCTCGCTAGTGATTTATTTTGCATGTAACACCACATTATTCATGTGTATACACTTGTCTGATTTTTATGTCGACATACATAGCATTTCCTATACACATTTTACTTTAACTTGGCCCACACTTCAGTCCTTTTGTAGCTTATTTCACGTACCTCAGTGGCAGAAAAAGACAACACTGCGGCACTTCATTCTTTTGGTATTACGTCTTCATGACTAGCACCATATTGAGCTGTTGATATAATGCCACAGCTCCGCCTCCGAGGTGGGGAGATGACAATTTTCGGTCAAGTTAGAGTAAAACCAGTATAGCACACAAGAATATACTGAAGGAACGGTATGTATTCTAGGTGCCACAGGAGGCTTCACACCATCTCTTCCTTACCGATCCTTTTGTATAATATACCTTAACATTTTTTTCTATGTTATTTGTGTTGTTTTAAAGATCGATGTAGTTCGCATCAGTTGTATACAAGAGGATGCTTAGGTGCAATGTGCAGAATCAGTAGCTAAGAATGAGGTGTTACGAAATACCTAAAACAGCTTACAACGACTCCTTGCAGCACCTCCTCTTAGTGGGTGTTTTACACGTAGCAGCTTATTATTCCTGTGTATGGTCTTCATCTACTTGTTATAACGTAGCTTGCATAAATAACCCCCTAATGGTTGCGACTTCTCTAGCATTCTAATCCAGCAAACGTCAGTTATTTTAATCAGCTGAGAGTCGGCACAGAAGATTGAGATTGTTAATACTGACCCCATTGTTAATACTGACCCCACGAACCCTTTCACTCTCGAGACAACGCTAGTATTCTTGTTCAGCTGACGACAGACGATTTTACTCAGCTAAGAGTGAGTCATAGGAACCCGAGAATGATAACATGTAAGAATGCCGAATATTAACCTGGAAAATGTTTGAATAAACAGGAGGGGAAGACATGCTAAGGAGTTTCCTTTACCAACAACTGAAAGTTGTGTTGTAGGTTTCTCAGCACCTTCCTCTATGCAATTTATTATGCCCTTTACACTTTGATATTCTCTCTCTCTCTCTCTCTCTCTCTCTCTCTCTCTCTCTCTCTCTCTCTCTCTCTCTCTCTCTCTCTCTCTCTCTCTCTCTCTCTCTTTTAATTCTTAGTACCGGTACAGTTTGCATCAGTAACAAAGAATATTGATGTGTAATGTGTAGTATAATTCGCTGGGGAAAAGGTGTTACGAAATCTCCCAAACCACTCAGGCTGCAGGTCAAAGTGGTGGTATTGAGTTTTTGAACACAGAGGAGGGCGTGGGGTGGAAGAAAGTGGGCTTTAAGGCTGCTAAAAGGACTTCGCTTTCGTTTGCCTCATGGCTAAGGATACCAGCTATTGTTTTTATAAACAGACAGTCAGGCAAATAGACAGACTTGAGGAGAGATAGTCATATAGAAAGGCAAATAGAGACAAATATAGCCTGATAGACAGGCAGATAAACAGACAAGCAGATAGAAATGAAAATGGCACAGAAAGGTAGACAAACAAACAGATAGATTAAAATAAAGAGACAGACAAAATGAGAGAGAGCTGGATGGATGAATAAGTTGGCAGACAGACAGACAGACAAATATACAGATAAATAGATGGAGATAAATATAGATAGATAGATAAAATGGAAGGCAAATAGGACATACAAATAGTTTTCCAATATAAAGAGATCAGTTCCTTCGTATATCCAGTATTAGTCTGACCCTCGGCAAAGAGAGAATGACCTTGTGGACGAGAGAGGACGAACTCTGATGCGAAATACTCTTATAAAGGAGTGAATGGGATTCTTACTAGAGTGGGAGTTATGGAAGGGGAGAGGGACTAATTGGGTGAAAATGGAAAAGAGTTTGTGGATATGAGGTGGAATGGAACGAGATGGGAAATAAAAGAGAATAAGAAGGATTGGGATGAAAGGAGAGGGAATATAATGTAATGAGAGGAAACAGGATGGAATACAAGGGAATATGAGGAGGCGGGAAGGAGTGGAAGGGAACGAGAGAAGATGAGAGAGAATGGAAAGGAATGAGAGGATGGAAGAGAATAGAGAGGAATTGGATGAAGCCATTAACCATGATCCTCTCATTTCGATATTTTAAATGCTGACTATCAAAGGCAGTGTAAGAGACAGAGTACAATAGTTTCAGAACCGACCAGTTGTGTCCATGAAAGACTGGGAGTACATATTAACTCATGCGTTAAAGAGATGGACGGAAAAGGGGTCAGAATGTGTAAATGTGTAACTGGACGGGTGCTGCGTACCCGCCGTGGATGTGGTTGGGAGTGAAAGAGGAGTTGGAAGCCTTGAAGAAATAGTCTGGGATTCGGTATAATAGACGAGAGGGACACAGAAAATATAGCTAAATACTGGTCGATCAGCGGGGAGGCCTGAGAGCGTCGTGTTAGGCTGAGGGATCTTTTGTGGTGGTAAGTGAATGGAGGCGGCGAAGATGAATAGGTTTAATCTGGCGAAAAGATCTGATGGCAGGAAAGATTATTGTGTAGGAAACAGTAAACATCCGCTGAGCAGATGCACGGCCGATGTCACGTGGAGGAAAGTGGGTGTATGATTATGCCAGGGAGAGACCTGATGTGAATGTATACTGTCACGTGTTTGGAGGCCAAGGAGGGGAAGATTTTTTAACATTACGTGTACCAACAATTGATTTTATTCATCTTAAAAATGACCGACTGCAGTATAAATAATAATCTATCTATCTATCTATAGCCCGACGCCCTAATCCCGCAGAGGGTGGCCGCAGACAAAAAGCCTCCAAGTCGCTCTGTCACCCACCATTTGACTACCCTCCCCCCAACTCACCCCCCCCTCCCTCATATACCTCTCAACTCCATCCCTCCACCTCATCCTCGGTCTACCCCTCCCTCTCCCTCCCTCCACCTCACCTACATACACCCTCTTAGTCAGTCTTTCATTCTCCATTTTCTCCACATGTCCAAACCACCTCAGTGTATTTCTCCTAATCTTCTCAACCACATCCACATCCACCCCACAACGTTCCTGCACTTCTTCATGCGTCAACCTGTCCCTCCATGTCACTCCACATGCTCCTCTCAAGTAGCCCATTTCCATTGCTCTCACTCTTGACTTGTTCCCCTCTTGCAAGGTTCATGCCTCGCTTCCATACGTCAGGGTAGGGATCACAATACTATCATGCAGTGACTTCTTAACTTCCATACTCACCTCCCTATTTCTCATCACTGCTTTCAGTGAACCAACAACTTTCCCTCCCTGTTGTACCCTTTCACGCACTTCATCCCCCAAAGTTCTATCCTTACTCATCACACTACCCAGGTACTTGAATGCACTCACACTCTCCATATCCTCACCATCCAACCTCACTGTTCATTCTGTGACTTCATTCCTCTCAAACACCATAACTTTACTTTTGTTTACATTAACTTTCAGCTTCCTCCTCCTACACACTGTCCCAAATTCATTCACCAAACCTTGCAACTCCCATTCATCTTCACTCAACAATACTGTATCATCAGCAAACGGCAACACCGGAATCTTCCAAATCTCACCCTCATTCATCAGAGCCACCCCCACATCCACTGCCCTACCTTGCACCTCCTTTACAACCCCATCCATGTATATATTAAACAGCCATGGAGACATCACACAACCCTGTTTCAGTCCCACATTGAGATCAAAGAACTCACTCAGCTCACCATCCACTCGCACCGTAAATAATAAATAATAATAAACACACCAATAGGGAAAAATTGCCAGGGAGCCTTCTAAGGCCAGGAAAGCAACCTATCCCCACAAACTCTTCTTATCCCCTGGAACCACCACTTGTCACGTGCCAACAAAAGAAATTCCTTGCCTCTGTGGGATGGCGGGTTTGAAAGAGAGAGAGAGAGAGAGAGAGTAAACAGCAACGGAAGACGAGAGATGAAACAACAGAGGACGAGATAGAGACAAATTTAACGAGAACAGATCAGAGTAAAATAAAGAATAAAACAGGACACTGGACAGAAACACGTCGTTGAGTAGTGGAGGAATGTGTTTGTAGCAGCCACACAATACCTCTCTCGCTTCCTAAACGTCAATACCCTTTATCCTTGTATATGGGGTCGGATCCTGTTCCTTATTCTGGATTCTTCCGGACTCACTAACCTCATCACTACTCTGACGCATTTTCTTCTATTTTTCTCATCTCCAGACGATATTATACAAACTTCGAGCCACTTTTCAAATACTAAAGTTAGCTAAATCTTTCAGTGTTGCGTTTAATACTACAGGTCATTCTAACCCAAATATAGTCATCAGGTAGTAACAGGAATGATATTTTGAGGGAGTCCTCTGGTTGAAGAAGTGCCATATAAGCTTAATGAAATTATGTCAAGATATCCAGAATAAATTTTAAGATGCTGTATTGCTGATTAGATTAGGCTTTTTCCTGGTATTGACGCAGTTTTTTTTTTTTTTTTTTTTTTTTTGGGGGGGGTCGTTACGTGGTTTTAGCCATTATCATCATCATCATCATCATCATCATTATCATATTTCTTTACATTGTTAGTGGAGTGTGTAGGATTCACACACACACACACACACACACACACACACACACTAGCAAATCAGGCGTGTATGAAGCGAAATTTTCGAATGACTGCATAACTCTGAAACAGAGATAAACGCAGTGAATACAGGATCGTATTCTACGTGAGTTTGTTGGGTTCATAGCATCTATTTCTTTATTCTCTTTCACATCGGGTCTCTCATGTGATATTAGTGTAAACAAGGTCGATGTTAAAACGACATAGAGAGCATACGATCAAATGTTAAACTGTATCAAGCAAATTACTGTTTCGACGATGAAGAGGTGTTACGAAATATCCAAATCAAACAGAACTAAGAATCAGAAAACGATGATTCCTGTTCTCTTAGGCCTTAGGGGAACCGATGGAGTAATGGTTAGGACATACGACCACCAACTGGATAAAACCGAGGTCGATTCCTGGGTCGGTCAGAGACTTGGACAATATTTCCTGTTTGTCCCTGTTCAGTCGGCATTACAAATCGAGACTCGGAAATAAATTCAATTGCTGTGTTTCGTATTCTAGGGGAGGCTTGTGACCTGGTAAAAACTGTTTTTCAATGATTCTCGTGCAGTCGATCGGCATTTATCGCCAATCTTCAAATTTAAGTTTGAATTTAGGCTGACGTGCGGTCTTTCAGCTCTTCTATTTTTTTCCTCCACTCAATCTGATTATCTGCAAATTTACTTTTATATTTATTGCAAAACACGGCATCCTGTGAGAAACGACCCAGACGAAGGACTCTCCACCAATGAACAAGCAAAGACTTACAATGGAAAAATGGTGTACAACACATAGGTGACCTAGGTATGAAAGGAAAGGTGTGTGTGTGTGTGTGTGTGTGTGTGTGTGTGTGTGTGTGTGTCGGAAAAATATAGTAACAAAAAAATAGAAATGAAGCTTGGTGTGTGGCATGAGGAAGGAGCGATACCAGGTACACTGGTGATCCAAGGAAAGATCCAGGCCATGTCGAAGCCTTGGCCAGAAAACCAAGAATGGTCTAGCGTTCGGACACAAGTTTAAACCCCCTCCCCTCTTCTCCCCTCCATTCATTCCCAACTACAACCACCTTCCTTGATTTCTTGATCGAGAGGTAGCTCACTCTTTTGCTTCACGGTATGAAGCGCGCGCACACACACACACACACACACACACACACACACACACACACACATATAGAAATGTGGGATAAAATAAGGAAAGAAGACAGGTCATTACGAGCTTACCTCAATACCGTCAATAATTAACCCGCTCTATCTTCGAGAGCGTAGGTATAATCCATGTTATAGTGATTCTGTTTCTGTATGTTTGTTGGTTTGTTGCTTTGTCCATTTGTAACGGTAACACAGCAAAAAAGGTGCACTGTAGCGCAATTTCTGTCAGAGCAAGGTACCACTAAAATGCTCTAACTTGAAGAATAAAACAATTTCCAGACCAATCGGGCCACTGCCTCCCGAGTTATGACTCGTTTCTTGAATTCGCAAAATAACTGCATTCACACCTGTGGAAACTAATCAAATGAGCCGCACTATAAACATCCATATTTTCGCCGGCACCACGACCATTTTTTCAGGTTTCGAAAATCATTTTTTTTTTTTCTTTACCAACTTGAAGAGAATTGTCTGGCGCACCTGGCAATGTAAATTTTACCTTCTTAAGCCCACCCTGTAATTTGTAATGAATCGCGGAAGAAATCGCAAAATGATTCCGTACACGCCTGTGGAAACTTAGCAAATGTGCCGCAGTAAAAGATATTCCTATTTTAGGGGGGAGGGGGAATACAGTGTTGCCGAACTGGTTTGGAATGACTAGAAATATGTAATATGAACAAAATTAGTACACATTATGGGAAGTTTTATAAAAAGAAAAGTATAACGGCGCAACATAGCGCAATTTTTGTTAGAGCAAGGTACCATGACAATGCTCTAACTTGAAGAATAAAATATTTTCCAGTCCAATCGGGCCACCGGTTCCCGAGTTTTGACTCATTTCTGAAGATAGGAAATGACGACATCAAGCGGCGGCCTCTCAACGAGTTAATTCAGTAAGTAAAAATATTTGTGTAACGGGTGATGCATGTTCATCCCTAAGCTTAATAAAAGAGCCAGTAGAAAGAAATGCAGTTTACTTCATGAATGAACTATTTGAAGAGTGTTTGTTAGTCAGCCTATCTTCATATGCTTTACGTCTTCCTGTTCGCGAGAATCGTATTTTCATTCCAACTCAAGAAAATCATCAGGCAGTAATAATATTGCAATACCTATTAATGTGAACTGATAATTCCAGTTAGTGTGAACTGATAATTCGGACACTGTCTGCCTCACTTTCATTCTGTTTATTTTACCAGCTTCTCTGTCTTTCACGTCATCTACAGAGAGAGTTTATTCCCACTTAAGCCTATTTTTAGCAGGAGAGAAGTAGCAATCAATGCGAATTAATGACTGAGAGATTGTTTGTTTCCCCTTGTCCGTCTGCCTAATTGCCTATCACGTTTCCCTCTACAAGTAGAGTCTGTTGTCACTTAATCTGAATAAAGTCATCTGGTGAAATTAAAAATATGATATAGTGAGTCAGAGTTAATCTATGATCAAGAATCTGTGTCTTCTCTTTGTCTGTCTTATTTGGGAGGTGATTTCTTTCCGAAGATGCATGTAATCGTTTGTCTTTAGCAAGAATTAAAAAACAACTTTCGTAATCGCAAATAACGTGTGTCTGTGTTTCCTTTTCCTTGCGGGAAAAGTTTATATTCAACCTGGCTTACTAAATGTGTTTGCTAATATTATGAATAAAATAACAGCACTGATGAATCTCTCAAAGGCATATGCCTGTTTTTCCGTAAGTTTTTTCTATTTCTCTGAGGATGATTTCTGTTCAGCAGCATGATTCTCTGTCAGACGGAATTCCAAGCAAATCTGAATATTAATGAAAAATATTACAATATTTTACATTTGAAGCCAATAATAATATAACGTTCATTCCAATTTGCATCACGCTCTTTTGCTATGGTACTGTACAGTTAGATTTTTTTCATACGCATTAACGTTATATAGATGTTACAGTACTTCTCTGAGCATCGCAAGCTGCTTCTAACCGCGAAGTAAAGGAGTCAGCTACCCTTCGATCGAGCGGGGTGATGGTAGTTGGGGATGGTAGGAAGGATCATCCATATAACATAAGTACGTATAATCAAATTCCGGCTGGAGTGTAACATAATAAAAGAGCGTGATGCAAATCGGAATAAGCGTTATCCTTGTACTGGCATCAAATGTAAATTATTGTAATATTTTTCCTTCATTCAGGCTTGCTTGGAATTCTGTCTAACAGAGAATCATGTTGTTGAATAGAAGTCATTCTCAGAGAAATAGAAAAAACTTACGGAAAAACAGGCATATGCCTTTGAGAGATTCATCAGTGCTGTTATTTTATTTATAATATTAGCAAACACATTTAGTAAGCCAGGTTGAATATAAACTTTTCCCGCAAGGAAAAGGAAACACAGACACACGTTATTTGCGATTACGAAAGTTGTTTTTTAATTCTTGCTAAAGACAAACGATTACATGCATCTTCGGAAAGAAATCACCTCCCAAATAAGACAGACAAAGAGATGACACAGATTCTTGATCATAGATTAACTCTGACTCACTATATCATATTTTTAATTTCACCAGATGACTTTATTCAGATTAAGTGACAACAGACTCTACTTGTAGAGGGAAACGTGATAGGCAATTAGGCAGACGGACAAGGGGAAACAAACAATCTCTCAGTCATTAATTCGCATTGATTGCTACTTCTCTCCTGCTAAAAATAGGCTTAAGTGGGAATAAACTCTCTCTGTAGATGACGTGAAAGACAGAGAAGCTGGTAAAATAAACAGAATGAAAGTGAGGCAGACAGTGTCCGAATTATCAGTTCACATTAACTGGAATTATCAGTTCACATTAATAGGTATTGCAACATTGTTACTACAAGATGATTTTATTCAGCTGAAGTGAAAATACGGCTCTGCCGGACAAGAAGACGTAAAGCATATGAAGACATACTGACTAACAGACAAACACTCTCCAAATACTTTTTTCGTGAAGTAAACTGCTATTGCGTTTATGCTGTTGGCTGATAGTTTTATCAAGCTTAGGGTAGAACACGCCTCACCAGTTACACACATATTTTTACTTACTGATTTACATTAATATCACCCACGCTCTCTAAGATAGAGCGGGTGTATTTTTTTTAAGAGGAATCGGTTAAGCTCGTAATGACCTGTCATCTTTCCTTATTTTATCGCACATTTATCTGTGTGTGTGTGTGTGTGTGTGTGTGTGTGTGTGTGTGTGTGTGTGTGTGTGTGTGTGTGTGTGTGTGTGTGTGTGTGTTTTATGCGAGGAAGAAGGAACCAAAGGCCATGAGCCCGCAGTAACAGTTCCCTCCAAGAGAAAAACAAATTACAAGAGAGAGCCAAATTCAAGATCCGATCATTTTGAGATACCTGGACACACTGCGTTTTAAAGACTGGAGATCATAGGCAGCAGGAAATACAGACAGAGGGAGACAGTTCCAGAGTTGACCTGTTGCATAAATGAAAGACTGGGAGTAACGGTTATCTCTTGCATTAGAGAGTTGGACAGAAAAGGGATGAGAGTTTGCTGCCAGACGGGTGCTACGCGCCCGTCGTAGAGGTGGAGGAATGCAAGCAGACAGTTCAGAGGAGCAGTGACCATTAAAGTAGCGATAGAAAAGAGATAAAGATGCAACAGTGCGGCGAAGAGACAGAGGTTGAAGGGAGTCGGTAAGAGGAGGAGAGTTAATGAGACAAAAAGCCTTTGACTCCACCCTATTGAGAAGAGCTGTATGTGGGGAGCCTCCCCACACATGAGAGTTGTACTCCACACAGGGGCGGATAAAACCCCTGTATAGAGTCAACAATTGTGAAGGGGTAAAGAAAGAGCAGAGTCGGCTTAGCACACCCAATCTCTTGGAAGCAGATTTTACAAGAGATGTAATATGATCTTTCCAAGATAAGTCCCGAGTAAATGAAACCCCAAGCATGTTCAAGGATGATGCAGGATTAAGCTGAATATTATTAAACATTAGTGGGTATACCTGTGGAAGATTTTGTCGGGTTGATAGGTGTAAGAACTGAGTCTTAGATGCATTAAAAACAACCATATTATTTTTACCCCAGTCAGAGATACGAGCCAAGTCAAACATTAGGTGTGCCATAGCCTCATCCCTTGATTGTTGAAGTAACTGTTGAGATGGGCGTTGCGGGAACCGAATGGAAAGGTGAAGGGTGGAGTCATCAGCATATGAGTGGATAGGGTTAGATGTACAGATTAGAAGATCATTGATGAATAAAAGGAAGAGAGTAGGTGATAGGACAGAGCCCTGAGGCACACCACTGTTGATAGATCTAGGAGAAGAACGATGGCCGTCTACAACTGCGGCTATAGAACGACCAGAAAGGAAGCTAGCGATGAAGGCACAGATAGAAAGATAGAAACCGTAGGAGGGCAGTTTGGAAATTAAAGATTTATGCCAGACTCGATCGAAAGCCTTTGAGATGTCAAGTGCAATGGCAAAGCTTTCGCCAAAGTCCCGAAAGGAGGATGACCAGGAGTCTGAAAGGTAGGTGAGAAGATCGCCAGTGGAGCGTCCCTGACGGAACCCGTACTGACGATCGGAAAGAAGGTTGTGATAGGAAAGATGCCTTAAAATTTTTCTATTAAGAATTGACTCGAAAACTTTTGAAATACAGGACGTTAAAGCAATTGGACGATAGTTGGAGGGTTGGGAGTGGTCACCCTTCTTTGGGACTGGCTGAATGAGGGCAAACTTCCAACAAGAAGGAAAGGTACAAGTTGACAGACAAAAGCGAAAGAGTTTGCCTAGGCAGGGTGTAAGCACAGAAGCACAGTTCTTGAGAACAACAGGAGGGACCCCATCAGGCCCATATGCCTTGTTAGTATTGAGGCCAGTGATGGCAGAAAATACATCAACTGAAGAAATTTTAATGTCAGCCATGAGGAAGTCAGAGGGGGGAGAAGATGGAGGAACAGCACCGGAATCGTCTAAGGTGGAATTGGAGGAGAAAGTCTGTGCGAAGAGATCTGCTTTATCAGTAGAAGAAATAGCTACAGAACCATCAGAGTAGAAAAGAGGAGGGAAGGATGATGAGGTAAAGTTGTTAGAAAGATTTTTGGCAAGGTGCCAGAAGGAGCGGGAAGAATTCGAGTTGGAGAGTTGAGAGCATTTAGTATGGATGAAATTATTTTTAGTAGAGCGAAGAACAGACTTAGCACGATTCCGGGCAGAAACGTAAAGATGATGTGATTCAGGGGTGGGTTGGCTCCGGTACCTTTTGTAGGCCGTCTCCTTGTTGCGGACAGCATTAGAACAAGCGTGATTAAACCAAGGCTTTCTTGCGTTAGTCAAAGGATATGAGAAAGGAATGTATGTTTCCATGCCCGAGAGAATAACCTCCGTAATGTGCAAGGCACACTCAGATGGCTCACGGCCACTGAAGCAATAATCATTCCAGGGAAAATCAAAGAAGTACTACCTGAGGGCCTCCCAATCCGCAGCTCCAAAATGCCACAGACGACGTTTCCCTGGAGGGTCTGCAGGCCATACCGGAGTGATAGGACAGGTTAAGGTAATAAGGTTGTGATCGGAGGAGCCCAACGGAGAGAAAAGATTAAGAGAGTAAGCAGAAGGATTAGTTGTGAGGAAGAGGTCAAATATGTTGGAGCTCTCTCCAAGGCGGTCAGGGGTGCTGTACAAGCTGCTCTAGGTCATTAAGGATAGAAAAGATGTAGGCTTGTTCACCAGGTGGATCCGTGAAAGGAGAGGAGAGCCAAAGGTGGTGGTGAACATCGAAATCTCCTAGAATGGAGATTTCAGAGAAAGGAGAAATGGATAGAATGTGTTCCATCATAGAAGTAAGATAGTCGAAGAATTTTTGATAGTCAGTAGAATTAGGGGATAAGTAAATAGCACAGATATATTTAGTCAAAGAATGACAGGAAAGCCGAAGCCAGAGTGTAGAGAATTCAGAAGAATCGAGTTCAGGAACATGAGAGCAAGATAAGTCGTTGAGTATATATACACAACAGCCACCTTTGGCTTTGAAATGAGTATAGAGAAAGTAGGAGGATACAGATAAGGGTTTGCTGTCAGTTGCCTCAGACAGCTGGGTCTCCGTTAGAAAAAGAAGGTGAGGTTTAGAGGAGGAGAGGTGGTGCTCAACAGAGCGAAAGTTAGAGGAAAAGCCCCGAATGTTGCAGAAATGAAGAAGAGAGTCAGACAGTGGTTTCAGGCACCTCGAGTCGTCACCGGGAGAGGGGCGGATGGTGGGGGCATTTATGGTCCCACCCCCTGGGGACTCCGAGGCTTGGTGAAGAGACGCCATTTTAAATGAATTTTGAGTAGGAAGTGTAGTGTGTACTGTGCATGTAGTTTGGTGTAGATAGAGAAATTTGTACTGGAGAGCATGCTGGCCTACTCTCTGTGTAACTGAGACACTGAAAAAGTTCAGCAAAGGAGGATGGTCAGGAACTAGTCCTGAGGGCTGATGAAACGGGAGCTCCAGCACTCCCTGTCATCAGCTTTCCATCCACCTCGGGAGTACTGCCCTGCTCGACTGGTGCTACAGTCTACAGTGTGTGTGTGTGTGTGTGTGTGTGTGTGTGTGTGTGTGTGTGTGTGTGTGTGTGTGTGTGTGTGTGTGTGTGTGTACTTCATACCGCGAAAGAAAGGGGTGAGCTACCTCTCGATCAAGAGATCAAGGAAGGTGGTTGCAGCTGGGAATGGATGGAGGGAGGAGGAGGGGAGGGGGTTTAAGTATACTGCATTGTCTTTCCTTGGCTGTCTGTGTCTGTCTTTATGATTGTCCTCCTTTCTGTCTATCTAAAGCTGACAAGTTTCTTCTTTTCTATCTATCTGTCTATATATTTGTCTGTCATGAATATTACTATACATCTAGTTAGCAGTCTGCGACTAATAGGATAGTTTGCCATGCTGGAAGAAGGTGAGGAAGGAACATCTGTCTGTTTATTCATCTGTTTACTATTGTATATATACCTGTCTATTTACAGACAGACATATAAATAAAACAGGATGGTCATGGCAAATATAATCTTCATGCGACCTTGTCCTGCACTTGCTCATTCCAGCCCAATCCTCTAGTGTACAGTACATATAATTCTCGTCAACCTCATCCTTTCTCAGTTGAAGTAAACCATTTCAACCCTCTCCGCCAACAACGCAGCATTCATTAAATCTGTATTTGTCTCATTCCTGGCCTGCCTCTCCTTTCTCTCCCACTGACGAGAGAGAACGAGACGGGAATGTAATGTGAGAATGGAGGAGGATAAATGGTAGAAAAGAGATTGGTTTGAATAAGGGGAAGCAAAACATAATAGAAAAGGAAGGAAGAGGTGGGGTTGGGTGTAATGAGGGAGCATTGATATATGGCACGAAGAATGGCTATGAATTGAAATCGAGTTGAAAATGTGTGTGTGTGTGTGTGTGTGTGTGTGTGTGTGTGTGTGTGAGAGAGAGAGAGAGAGAGAGAGAGAGAGAGAGAGAGAGAGAGAGCAGAAAAGGGGGGAGAGTAGAGAGAGAAGAAACACTGATATTTGACATGCAAGGTTCTGAAAATCCAACGTTGCGACCGTAGTGGAATCAATGACAATGAAGTATGCATGTGGTGAGAGCAAGTGTGGGGATTGAGTGTGTGTGTGTGTGTGTGTGTGTGTGTGTGTGTGTGTGTGTGTGAGAGAGAGAGAGAGAGAGAGAGAGAGAGAGAGAGTTCAGGCGTTGTTGCTCTGAATGCACCGAAAATCTTTCGCAGGCTAAAAGCAGGAGATTTTATTCGTTGGGGAGAAATAGACTCTGTCGGTGCTTTCAGCAAGGTACAAATGGCATCATATAACTCTTTCCCTAAATAATATATATATATATATATATATATATATATATATATATATATATATATATATTTTTTTTTTTTTTTTTTTTCCAGCCTCTGTGGTACAGTGGTAGAGTGTGCGTTTTCGTACACGGGTGAGCCAGGGTTCGCGCCCCGCCAGGGTAATAAACTTTGGGAGTGTTCACCCGGCCACGTACTGCATGGGCGGACACAAGGGATGCTGTGGTTGAACCAGTGTCACTTAGTATAAAGTATGCTTGCACCCATTCGGCTTGCGCGGGCCGATTACATTTGGTTCACAGACTACACATACATCCAAAGCCACTCCAACACACATCCAAAGCCACTCCAACACTACAGTTACACTTACAAGCACTTCTCACCCTACATACAATCTCTACTAGACAGCCTAAGCCACTTGGTAGAGATATATTGGCTGTATCGTTCCGACTTCAGTCGGGATAGGCCGGTCCTGCAGTGGATGCTCAAGCTGCTGCTGCTGCCGCTGCTGATTATATATATATATATATATATATATATATATATATATATATATATATATATATATATATATATATATATAGGCCTATGAGTGTGTAAGAATCTGTATTTTAACGGGATATCTCCAGATCACTTTTTTTTTTTTTCGGCAATGCGAAATCGTTGCAGACAGTGGATCTCCCCTCACCATTCCACTGCACCAAACACTATTATTTTACCTTAGAGAAAGCTATTTATTTATAAATTTATGTGTATTTATTTATTTATTTTTTTTTTTCTAACCAGCATCATGATACCGTTAAAGTTGATCCCTTCGTCTCAATAACGTATACTTTTTTTCTTTATGCCATCAGAAGATTTTCTACAACTTGTGACAGACTACTAGTAGTGAGGGGTTCATGACTGTTGTTTATCAGTTTTCTGTCTCTACAAATATATCCTAAGTTGGAAAAATAACCAAGCTGCCAGCAGTCATAGATTATGAAGTACTGTACATCAGATGGAAGGGGTTGAAACAAGGCCCTGTCAACTGAGCAGCCATTATCTTTTAAGTCTATCAACATGGAATTAACTTATCTTGGTCTTTCGTTGTTTGTAACTATTAGTACATAATGTTGACTTAGGTATCTTTTTGGCTTTCTTCCTTTTTCATTCATGATGTTTCTATTTTTGAGCTATATTTTCTCTTCCAACTGTTCAATACCAGTTCCTTTCGCTTCATGTAATTTTTCTCCCCTCTCTTTTCTTGCCACTCATTTTTTCTTTCTAGATTTTTCCTGTCCTTTTTCTTTCCTTTCCCTGTCCTTCCCTTTCATCGCCTTTCCTTTGCAGACCTTCTCTTCTATTCCAATTCTTTCCCCCGTTTCCCCTTTATTCCCCTCCTTTTTCATTTCTCTCTCTCTCTCTCTCTCTCTCTCTCTCTCTCTCTCTCTCTCTCACACACACACACACACACACACACACACACACAACATAACTGGGACTGCCCCCGGTCATTACCGTAATTGGGTTTCTGTGTTGGCGATACGGAGGCTCTGATAATGCGTTACCTGCCCTAAATGAAGTGGCCATAGATGATGGTATCAGGTGTGTGTGTGTGTGTGAGGGAGAGAGAGAGAGAGAGAGAGAGAGAGAGAGAGAGAGAGAGGAAGTCAAAGTTTGTGCATCCGTAGGTGTGTGTGTGTGTGTGTGTGTGTGTGTGTGTGTGTGTGTGTGTGTGTGTGTGTGTGTGTGTGTGTGTACAAGGTATACAGACAGGGACCAAAGCTCAGTAAGATTTAGCTTTAGGATAAACATGGACAAACAAGTGAGTGAGGAGCAAAAATATATATATAAAAGAAAGAAAGCTAACGTCTTGCTCTGATAAACTATACAGACTACCAGCACAGTGTAAATCATAGCTCTTAACAACACTCAAGTGATGGAGGTACATGGCAGTTCCGCTTGAATAATGAACACTTATATCACATTACTCGCCTGATTGCTATAATCTTGTGAGTTATATTGGGAAATGATATTAATGTCGTGCCTGTGAAAGAAGTTAGAAACAGACAGACAGACAGACAGACAGACAGACAGAGACGCAGAGAGATGAGAAGAAAAATGACCCAAAGTCCAAGCTTTCGACTCAAACCTCATAAGTTGGCAATCTTATTAAATGATAAATTATTAATGAAAAATAAATAAATTAAACATCGAATTCTATATAAGCATCTTTGGAACGTAGTGGCCTAAGGAAGGCAATCATACTTAGATTAATACGTAAGTTATTATTTATAATGGAATTAATAAACTGGGAAATATATATATTTTTTTACGTGTCCTACTCTGGACAAAGGCTTCAGGGCCTATTCTCAAGTCCCAGTAGTCCTCCTTGGGGCCTAGTAGTCCTCCTACATCTCCACATGTCACCACTTCGGCTCTAACACCCACCATTCTTACTGAATACGTGCTAGAGCTCATACAGGACTGATGTATTGGTATTAGCAGGGGTACTTTTATGACATGTCGGCGGGACATATGGTAGACCAGCAAAGTCTGCTTTTTAAGAAATTCAAATCCTTAAACTGTTCCCTGCCCCAGCCGAGATTCAAACCTGGGTCCATTAGGACTGCAGGCCGCCTCTCTACCGATTCGGCCACCGCCTCCCCCAAAGGGATAAGAGGGAAAAATATGTTTACTAGATATAAGGCAAAAGTTATGAATTAAAAAAAAATAAATAAACAGGCGCTCAAAACTGTACCGTGGGCAAAGCTTTCTACCTCCCTACCTATTTCACTGGAGGGGCCAGAATAATTCCCACACCATGAATATTATGTTTCCCCTCGAGCATGGTTTATTTACGCCAACACCAACAAATTATTATGATGCGTAATTCCAAAGTATGATAACTTTTAACTCCCTCATCGTGGTCTCAGAAAGTCTTTTGTGAGTGTGTGTGTGTGTGTGTGTGTGTGTGTGTGTGTGTGTGTGTGTGTGTGTGTGTGTGTGTGTGTGTGTGTGTGTGTGCGCGCGCGCGAGTGCATTCGTTTGTTTGTGTTTGTGTGTGTTTCTTTGTTTATGTGTTTGTGTTTGTTTGTGTGTATGTGAGCGTGGGAGCGTGTGTGTTACTGCAGCACGCAAAAGCAGAAATTGGTAAACAACCGAGTAGATAAAGCTAAGTACAGTTATCAGCCCATTCACTCTAACCCGAAACGAACGCCAACAGAGGGTGTGAGTGATGCTGAGGTCAGAGTGTGACGATGGAAAGACAGTGGAGAGTGGCAGACATGACTAGTCCGTGGTGTCTCTCCCTCCCTCCCTCCCCTTGTCCTTCCTTCCATCCGCCAGACATTACTAGTCCATGGCTACTCTTTCCATCATCAACTCCTCCTTCCATCCACTAGACATTACTAGTTTATGGGTATCCTTCTTCCATTTGTCCTTCCTTCCATCCACTTGACATTGCTGATCCATGGCTTCTGTTTCTCCATCCATTGTTCCTTCCATCTACTAGACACTGCTAGTCCATGGTTATCCTTCCTTCATCCATCCTTCCTTCCATCCACTAGTCAAGACATTACTGGTCTGTTGTTACCCTTCCTCCAGTCATCCATCCTTTCTGCCATCCTCCAGGCTCCTTTCTTCTACCTGAGGTCACATTCATTATCCCTAACCCTGTATCTTGACTCACAATATCAACCTTTGTGTTGTGTCTTCACTTACTTCCTACTTCACCCCTCCCTCCCCCAACAGAATAACATCGATATGTGCCTAACTGGATGACTAGACTTCTTCTCCCTTTCGTGTTAAAACAGTGCAGAATACGATTTCCTCCACTTCCTTCCCAAGAAATTTTACTGACAGCCTATCTACGGTGCGTGATAATCCTTCTCGTTGTTTCCTGTCAGCTTCGACTGGAGGGTTTGGCCGATGGGAGGGAGCCTTCCTGCGTTGCTATCCTTGTCTATTTTTGACAGAATAATTACGTTAGTTCTAACAGACCCTATAGCTAACGACATAAAAGGTACCAATAGCTCAGTTGTTGTCTGTTTTCTGCTTTACTTTGTACTTTCTATCCCCCCTTCCTTATTTCTCTTTCCTCCTCATTCCCCACTTCCCTCCCTAATGCCCACTTCCCTCCCCACTTCCCTCATTCCTTTGTTACAGAGCCTCTTCACCTTCCCCTCTCCCCTCAAAACTTCACCATCCTTACCACATTTTCACCCTTCTCCTCCTCTTCCTCCCAACTCCTCTCCCCTACCTACTTCCCTACACTTTCTCTCCACTCCTCTCATCTCCTCATAGTATATCTTCCTTCTCTTCCCATACTACACTGTCTGTACCAAATCTTGCCTATCTCCCTCTCATCACCCCTTTTCCATGACTCCTCCATCCCTGTCACCCCGAACACCATAATAGCCTTCCACAGCTATTCAACTCTTCCATTTCTTTCTCTTCCATTCTTTTCCACCCTAATCATTCCTTCCTTCCTTCACAGTACATCAATTAACCCTTTCTCCCTCCTTCCCACCCCTTCCTCTTGTTCTTTCTCGTCGTCTCCTTTCCTTACCCCCTCCATCATAATGTCTCCTCATCACCCATCAAATTATTCTTCCATCTTCATTTTCTTCCACCCTTGTCCATCCTAGTAATACCTTCCTTCTACCGGCACTACATCGGTTAACTCCTTTCTCTTCTTTCTCTCACTACTCTTTGCTCCCCATAATATATTTTCCTCCACACTACCCATCAACTCTTCCTTTTCCATCTCTTCCTCATTTCATGCACCCTCAGAAAGCCTTAACTCCCTACGTATCAACAGTCCCCTTCCCTCCCCCCTCTACTTCTTCCTTTCTTCACCCCACCCTCCTCTCTTCTTCCCTCCCTTCTTCCTTCCCTTTCCTTTCACGTCTTTCTTGCCACATCTTCTTCAGATCTTCCACCTCCTTTTCTACCTTTTCCCATCTCTATGTAATTATTTTCAAAATTTCCATTCTCGATCAAATTGTTCCGCTTCCTCCACCACTCCTCTCCCCCTTTTCCTCACCTTCGTCTCTCCTTTCCTCCATTCCCCATTCCCTCCTCCCTTCCATCTCCACCTCTCCCATCCTGAACCACCCCAGTCCTTGAGCCCTGATTACCGCCACGGTGTAATTAAAAAGTAATCAAGGGGTTCGCCCAGCCATTGCCCGATTAAACCCATACCTGAACACCACACACCTCACAGTTCTTGATCAGGGCTTTTGTTTTTACCTTTTATTTTCACAGGAGATTGGGCTGTATTATCGACACATTGAATCCAGAGACGTATTTTGCATTTTGTTCCTGCGCCACCAGACTCCTGCCATGGGATGTGAGTTATTTGTTTCCGAAAGTCACACCTCACACCCTTAAAGTCCTCTTAGTTTTTTTTTTTTTTTTTTTTTTCCTAAGGGATTTTCGAGGGAGAGTTTTAGCACGGAATTAAGGTATTTGTTATCTTAACTCCTTTACAAGCAGAGGTTTCCCGTGGGTTTCTTGGCGGTAAAGAGAATATACGTAATAAAAATAAATGGCTTTCCTGAGCCCCCACCTTCCTGTGACATTGCATACGTCCCTGTCAATGTGCCTAAACTATGAAAGGACAATTCACTCTCTTCATAAGAACTGTTATATCCACAAAAAAACACATTCACATATTGTGTGTGGGTGGGTGTGGGTGTGGGTGTGAGTGTGTGGGTGTAATTTGTCCATTTACAGGAGTCACGGAGCTGTAACATCAACACATTACCCACCACATTACCTTCATACCAAAAGAGTGCTACGAGAGTCACACACCTTAACTCTTTCGGTCACTTTACTTATTATATTTCATTCTTTTGATTTCCAGATGCTATTCACCTTAGGGCAGACTTTTCAATACTGGTGGGGCTATATGTATTGCCTTCATTAACCCCTTTCTTGTTAGTGACGAAACCTAAGTTAAGTAAACTCTCCTAGAGGTACAAAAAAATAAATAAATAAATACGATTAAATTAAAATGTGTCATCTGATTGCAAGACTTAACAAATGCAAGCAACATCTGGTGGAAACACAAATAGCAAGTGTAAAATATCCTGCCATCAGGAGTCAGCCAAGCACAGACAACAATACTTCTGGACCCAAGTATTACTCGTTCTTTTGGCCAGGAAGCTTGGTTGCGAAATTATCATGGATGGAGTTGCACGTAAGGATAAAGGAAATGGGAGATGAAGGAGATTCATGGGAATGGTAGGTAATTGATGCTGAAAGGGGTAACAATATTTACCAGTACAACTGCAAGTCTCGAGCCTACTTCGGCCGCGATTAGCAATGCAGGAACATTTCTAATATACTCGCATGCGATGATTATGGAAATGATAGTTAACTAAGGATTATGGAAAAGGTAGGTAACTGAAGCTGAGAAAAGGGGGAAATATAAATTTTTCTTGGGGGTAACTGCAGGACTACTGGTCTTCTCCTCTAGGCTCTAAGATTACAGAGGGAAAATACAGTTAGAGTCGCACGTGAGGATTATGAAAATTGCATTCAGGTGAATATTACAAGAATGGTAGAGGGAGAAAGAAGGGAATTGAAAGAGAGGTATGGGAGAGAGAAGTGAACTAGACGAGAGGGGGCAAGGAAGGATGAATGAAAAGAATGAGATGAAGGAAGGGAGGGGAAGCAAGAGAAGGAAGAGGTATGGGAAAGGAGGGGGGAGGGGTTTGGGAAAGTGAGGCTCCATCGCAACTGACACGCGTATAATTCTCACAGCGGTGATTAATCTGGCAGTGACTGAAAGGCAAGCAAATGATAATACTCTTTTTGAAATTGGACTTGCATCTGGCAATTCCTGCAGTCATTTTACTCATAATTTATCACCGGGAAGCATATGTATATCTATCTGTCTATCTATCTGTCCATCTATCTATCTATATACTATGTTACGGCTATAATTATTACTCCTCCGCCTCATCCCTCGTGAACTCCCATCTTTTGACTGAAGTCAAGCACTCGTCCACCTCACGCTACCAGCGCTCCATCTGTTGACTGGATTTGATACTACTAGTTTCCCAACATGTCACCTGACTTTCCCTCCCTTTTTCTGTGTGAAGCGAGGTTGCCTGATTATCTGGTTTCCCGCGCAAGTTCAGTTCACACTCATCCTCTGCCCTGGGAATATCTTAGTGAACCACTCCGGACCTTTACCTGGAAGCCTGTGTTATAGGGAACCCATCTTCAACGCCTTCTTTTGCTGTAAACCATGAGTATCAGTTTTCTCCTTGCATTAGTTCATTAATCTTCTGATGGTGAATGGCTTTAGGTATTTACCTATTGTTTTTTTCTTAGGTTTAGTTAGGTTTAGGAGTTTGTAATTATTGTATGTTTAGTTTGTTAGAATTAAATGAATAATCAAACCAAATCATTATCAATTCTACCCTGTAGTTTGTCTAGTTGCATAGTGTTCATGATCCTTCTCTTTTTCTTATTGCTTTCCATGGGTCTTCACATAGGGTAGATACAGTTAAATACTCCCCATGGATCGTAATAAATGGCACGACCGTGACAGGACCTATTTCAGCCCTACTGACAGACATTTACAGTAATGGTGTTTTGAGGGGGTTGCTGTTGCTTGTTCCCATAGATTTTAAATTTTCCTTGATGTATTTAGCATTTTTGGTATTAGTTAATGAAACTTGTTTCCATTCCGATTTAAAATCCTTGATGCAATAAACATTTTGGTATTTGTGTGAACTTGTCAGCACATAGGTTTATAGGTTCAGGAGTCTTCATAGAACTTATCTTTCATTTTTAACGAAATACAGGGTCTTTATAATTTATATAAAATGTGTGGAAAATAAACGGATCGTTTATAATGCCGTATCCCACACGCTCCGAGTGAGGTCGATACATCTGCTAGTTGCGATAGGGCAAGTGGCTAGTTTGATACACTCACTCTTCCAAAGTACCAGATTATTAAATAATCATAGTTTTTTTGTCTTATCATATAATCAGGGGTAATCCGGATCATGCTAAAAGCCGTCATCCTCTGCTCTTAATCATAGACAACTGACTTTCGTAAGTTAATATTTTGGTCAAGGCTCTGGAGAAGTTTCCAGGACTTCAAAGAGTTTTTCTTCCTGTAATCTGTGTCTAAAATATAACTTACCATAATTTTCTCCATACATTTTAATCATGTTTTGACCTTCAAAAATTTGTTGAAAATCCTAGCCATGAGCAATTAAAAGACTTAAAGAAAGATGAGTGGAAAAGCATTGCTACTCTACTTCCAAATAGAGAATTGAATCTCGTATGACAAAAGAGGTCTTAAAAAACACAATTATAGAGTCTTTGTCTGTTCAAAGGGAAGTCCTGGGGACAAGAGCGCTATTGATGTTTTGAAAGCTCCTATGAGTTATTCCTTTCCTACTAGGGTTGATAATCCTTATTCAACTCATACTAAACAAGGACACAGTGACCCAGTGGAGATGGAAAGATTAAGATTAGAATATCAGCTTAAGATGAAAGAACAATTAGCTCAAGAAGAGAGTAGTAAAAATGAAAGAATTACAAATAAAGAGAGCTTGAAGCAAATGCAAATTCAAACCTTAGGGAAAAGGAAATTGAATTGAGGAGAGAAATTAACTGCGTTTTAAACCACACAAGGAAGCTGCTTTATTGCACTCAGTTTGATGAGAATGATGTGGATGGATTTTTAAACACATTTGAGCACATTGCCAAGAAAAATGAGTGGCCTGAACAACACTGGATATCAAAGGTCTTGGTCCCAAAAGCTGATCGGAAAAGCTCAGAGAGAGTTTATAATAGTTTTGATGATAAAAATGATTATAATGGTTTAAAGACTAGTATTCTTCGTGCATATTCAATTTCTCCTGATGGATATCGACAGAAGTTCAGAAGAAACTTATGTAAAAATCAATTTCTCATACTTATGTGGAGTTTGCAAATGATAAAATTAAGACAGTTTAAGAAATGGCTTGAAACAACTAACACCTCAACATTTTCAGACCCTGGTTAATCTCATGGTTTTGGAAGAGTGGAAGAGTAAGTTGCCATTCACCATCCTGAAGCATGTGGAGGAGCAAGGACAGAAGGATCTCATGAAAGCAGCGGAGTTGGCTGACGCCTATGATTTATTGATGGGATCTCTAAATAACAGGAGTGGTTCCATCTCCAGGGTGTTAAGTACTCCTCTGGGTGTAAGCTCCGGTATATGGGCTGGGTGGTAAGCAGAGGCTCTTCACACTTGATGCCTTGGACTCAAAATACATCTCCAATACTATCCTGTAGTTATTGCAAAAAGCCAGGTCATTCTGATCCAGTCCTGCAAACACCCTAATTGTAAAACTTCAAAAAACATATGTTTAACCCCAAAAGAAAAAATCTCCTCATGAAATTGAAAAGCCAGTAATGTTGACTTATGATTCAAATAAGCCTCATCAGAATTCCTTCCTTCCTTTTATGTTTCAGGGTGCACAGTCTCACTGAATAAAGATGATGAGTCATATCCCATTACCTATCCTTGAGAGATACTGGAGCATCTCAATCAATTTTTGGTCAGAAATGCTATTCCTTGTGTATCTAGTGCCTTCACTGGGGAGAAGGTGATTTTTGTCTGACCTTTCATCTAATCCCTCCCTATCCCTTAGCTGAAGTTTATCTCCAGTGTGACCTTTTATCTGGAAATGTTAAAGTAGCTGTCAGAGAAGACCCTTTGCCAGTCAAGGGATCTCATCTTGCTATTGGGAAATGATTTGGCAGGAGAACTCATTGTGCCCTATGGTTTCAGTGGTTGAAAACCCTTTAACTGGAGAGCCCAACTGAAAGATTCTAGATACTGTTGCTCCCCACTTATTTCCCTCCTGTGTTGTAACTAGGTCACAGAAGGCTAAAAAGAACAAAATCAATCCATTACCACCACCTGCTCCCAAGGAATATCTGCTGGACTCAGACTATCTCAAAAGAAAACTCTAATTAAAGCTCAGAAGGCTGATCCATCACTTGCTCCCCTGAAGGACATGCTGCAGTCGAAGGTAAAAGACCTAAATACATTGCCTTGTTTTTACTTCCATGATGGCGTTTTGATGAGAGCTTATAGACCACCAGAACTAAAACATCTTGATACCTGGTCAGAAATCCACCAAGTTGTGATTCCCAAATCCTGTCAGACAATCCATCCTTAAACTGGCTCATGACGGGATAGCTGGTCACCTAGGGGGTCTTAAAAACTTACAAAAAAAATCCTACAACATTACTATTGGTCAGGTCTTTAGAAAGGATGTTTCTACTTTTATAAAAACTTGTCATGTTTAAGTGGCTGGTAAACCTAATGAACAGCTTAAGTCTGCTCCACTCCATGCAATTCCTGTAGTGACAGCACCTTTTGAGAAAGGTAGTTATTGATTGTCAACTGGAGACCTCTACCTAGGACAAAGAAAGGTAACCAGATACTTATTTACTATCATGGATACTGCAACAAGATACCCTGAAGTCTATCCCCTCAGAAATATCACCTCTAAAACTATAAATCCCTGCTTCATTTGTTCACTGCATTTGGCATCCCTAAAGAAATCCAATCAGGATCAAGGGACGAATTTTACCAGTAGGCTTTTCAAAAAAAGTTATGGAGGAACTAGAGGTTAAACATGTCACTTCCTCGGCTTATCACCCTACCAATCCCAGGGCTGTTTAGAAAGGTTCCACCAGACCTTTAAATCAATGTTGAAAAAAGTATTGCTTGGAAAACCACAAGGAATGGGATGAAGTGCATAGACTTTCTTCTTTTTGCTATAAGGGAGTGTCCTCAGGAGTCTTTAGGATATTTCTCCATTTGAGGTATTATATGGACGACAAATAAGGGGTCCCTTAGAAGCTTCTGAAAGATCCAGTGGTTTAACAGCACTACTCAAGAAAGTCCATCTGCTTATCTCACTATATTGATAATTTAAGATCTAGATTATCAGAAGTCAGAACAGATTGCTTCAAAGATACCTTATTAAAGGCTCAGTGTAAAATGGAAAGACTTCAACATCCATCGACTGTTGCACACAGTAACACCCCAGGATACAAGGTCTTGCTCTTTCTACCCATTCCAGGTAGTCCCCTCAGGAGTAAATTCACTGGCCCATATGTAGTTGCCAAAAAAATATCAAAGAGTTGAATTATGTAGTACACACCCCAGATAGACGTAAAGACTCTCAACTTGTTCATGTGAATTTAATGAAACCTTATTTTACTAGATGCCCAGAGGAGCACTATGCAGAGAGAAAATAGAGATGAAACTCCTGTACTGTTTGTGGGAACGGAGCCAGAGCCAGAGCCAGAGACTTCAGACTTGACAAACCCAGAATTGGACCTACCCCAACCGTCCGGTAACCTACCTAACAGCATGATCATGGAATCTCACTATGTGATTACCCTATCAAGTTTGACCAACATACAAAAGGATGACCTAGAATTGTTATTGAAGTCTTATCCTGAAGTTACTGCTGATTTACCAGGGTTTTTGGTGGTCTCTTAAAACATGACATACGGTTGGTTAGCTGATGCTACTAGTCCAATTAAACAGCCAGCATATCGTCTTAATCGCTTTAAAAATGAAAGTAATGAAAAAGGAAGTTGAATTCTTAACTGCTAATCACCTTGCACGGAACCAAGTTTTTCTCCTTGGGCTTCCCCCATGCCTTTTAGTTCCAAAACCCGATGGAAGCCACAGGTTCTGTACAGACTATCGTAAAGTCAATAAGGTCACTGTCTGACTCTTATCCCTTACCACTCATAGAGGACTTAATAGATTGCATAGGAAACTCCGAATTTATTAGCACAATAGATCTCCAAAAAGGCTATTACCAGATAGGTATGACAGACAGAGCTAAACTAATATCTGCTTTCATAACCCCATTTGGGTTATATCAGTACACTGTAATGCCATTTGGGTTATCTAATGCTCCGGCCACATTCCAGAGGATCATCAACTTCATCACACAGGATTTGGTTGGGACTTCAGCTTATCTGGATGACCTTGTGGTGATGGCTGACCAGTGGGACGAACTTACCTGACACGTCTCCATGCCCTCTTCAACAAACTAAAAAAAGTAGGATTTACCATCAACTTAGCTAAATCTACTTTTTGGAGACTCTACAGTAACATATCTTGGACATGTTGTGGGACAGGGGCAAGTTCTACTGCGAAGGAGGCCAATGTGGAAGCAGTTCTAGCGTTCCCAACTCCAACCACCAGAAAAGGAAGTCATGAGGTTTTTGGGGATGGCCGGTTTCTATCGTCGTTTTTGTAAGAACTTCTCCAGTGTTGCAGCTCCACTGACTGATCTCACCGCACTTCGAACCCCCTTCAAGTGGACCTCTGCCCTGCGAGACTGCCTTTCAACGTCTGAAAACTTTTCTTGCCAGCAGACCTGTCCTCAGAACTCCCTGACCACTACGCAACCTTTCCATCTTCTATATCGATGCTAGTGGAGTTGAAGGGTTGAGGTGCTGTTTTGCTGCAAACCAACCCAGTGAGTGGTGTTCTCCCATCCTATTGCCTACTATTCGTCGAAGCTGAAAGGACATCAACGGGGCTACTCCACAATTGAGAAAGAGGCTCTAGCTCTCGTGCTATGCAATCAAGAAGTTCGAGTGCTATCTTCGCCACCATCCTCATCCTACTACTGTCTTCTACGGACCACAATCCTCTTGTATTTCTCCAGACTATGAAGAATTCCAATCCAACGGATTCTACGATGGGCCCTGACTTGTTCAGCCATTTAATCTTCCAAGTTTCAGCATATAAAGGGTGTTGACAACATTCTCGCGGATACCCTGTCGAGACATCCCATCGAGGCTACAGAGTAATCTCTACCTCCTTCGTGCTTCCACTGCGTAGGTCTTTGTGGGGGAGGAGTGTTACGGCTATAATTATTACTCCTCCCGCCTCATCCCTCTAGAACTCCCATCTTTTGACTGATGTCAAGCACTCGTCCACCTCACGCTACCAGCGCTCCATCTGTTGACTGGATTTGATACTACTAGTTTCCCAACATGTCACCTGACTTTCCCTCCCTTTTTCTGTGTGGAAGGCGAGGTTGCCTGATTATCTGGTTTTCCCGCACCCAAAGAGTTCAGTTCACACTCATCCTCTGCCCTGGGAATATCTTAGTGAACCACTCCTGACCTTTACCTGGAGAAGCCTGTGTTATAGGGAACCCATCTTCAACGCCTTCTTTTTGCTGTAAACCATGAGTATCCAGTTTTCTCCTTGCATTAGTTCATTAATCTTCTGATGGTGAATGGCTTTAGGTATTTATATTGTTTTTTTCTTAGGTTTAGTTAGGTTTTAGGGTTGTAATTATTGTATGTTTAGTTTGTTAAATTAAATGAATAATCCAACCAAATCATTATCAATCTACCCTGTAGTTTGTCTAGTTGCATAGTGTTCCATGATCCTTCTCTTTTCTTATTGCTTTCCATGGAATTCTTCATCAGGGTAGATAGTTAAATACTCCCATGGATCGTAATAAATGGCGACCGTGACAGGACCTATTTCATAGACAGACATTTTAATGGTGTTTTTTTGTTTTTTTAGTTTTTAAATTTTCCTTGATGTATTTATATTTTATTTTTAAAATTGTTTAATTGAAAATAAAAAATAAAAAAATTTTGTTTTTGTCAAATTTTATTTTTTTTTTTTTTTTTTTTTTTTTATTTTAAAAATAATATATATTATATATAATATATATTTTATAATTTTATTCTATTTTATTTTTTTTAAAATTTTTAATTATTTTAATATTTTTTTTTTATGTTTTTTTTTTTTATTTTTTTTTTTTTAAATTTTTTTTTTTTTTTTTTTTTTTTTTTTTTTTTAAATTTTTAATTTTTTTTTTTTTTAAAAATTAAAATTTTTTAAAAAATTAATTAAAAAAAATTAAAAAAAAAAAATTTTTTTTTTAATTTTTTTAAATTATTATTTTTTTTTTATTTTTATTTTATTATTTAATTTTTTTTATTTTTTTTTTTTTTAATTTTAAATAATTTTTTTTATAAAAAATTAGATTTTATATATTTAAAAGAAAATTAAAAAGAAAATAAAAAAAAAAAAAAAAAATAAAAAAAAAAATAAAAAAAAAAAAAAAAAAAAAAATAATTAAAAAAAAAAAAAAAAATTAAAAAAAAATAAAAATAAAAAAAAAAAAAAAAAAAATTAAAAAATTTGTTTTTTTTAAATTTTAAAAATTTTTTTTTTTTTAAATTTTAAAAATTTTTTTTTTAAAAAAAAAAAAAAAAAATAAAAAAAATTAAAAAAAAAAAAAAAAAATATTTAAAATAAAAATAAATTTTTATATTTTTAATTTATATTTTATTTAAAAAAATTTTTTTTTTTAAAAATTTAAAATTAAAAAAAAAAAAATTTTAAATTTTTTTTTTAAAATTTTTTTTTTTATTATTAAAAAAAATTAAATTTTTTTTTAAATAAAAATTATTTTCTTTTTTTTTTAAATTTTTATTTTTAAAAAAAATTAATTAAAAAAATAAAAAATTTTAATTTATTTAAAAAAAATATTTTATAAAAAAAAAAAAAAAAAAAGCGATGGCATCGTATTCAGTAAAGCACCCCCACTACAAATGGAAGCCATCGTGGAACTGACTAAAGTAAGGGATGTTTGAAATGTGAAAATCTAATGCTATCAATGATTTGATTGGTCCGCTTTTTGGCTCATTTTATTTTCATTGGCTGTGACGTCCGAGCATGTGCTGTACTGGCATGACGTCACGTCCGGGAGCTGCCATCAGTTTATCATCCTTGGCTGCCATGACAGCGAGAGAGAACGACGTGAAAGTTTGAAACAAAGTGGAGATCCAAGGTAATATTGTATAGGATTTTTACTTGAAATATTCATTTCCGAAAACAAGTGTATAATGGAATAGATTCAGAATAACATGGTCGACAACGTGGTTGTGTCAGATATCCTGGATCGAAAAATGTAGTTTTCCGAAAACTGACCCACGGAAGTAATCTTCCAAGTTTCTTTCCCTCATGTCTTGTGCTGCCTACTTGTAGCAATGCCTGGCGCCCTCCTGGGTGTTATGACTGAACTGAAACTTAAGAAATTAATCATAGTCTCACCGAGATTCGATCTAAGGCCCTCGCACTTGATTTATGCGCACATTACCACTGAGCCAAAGAGAGGATCTCGATTTGCCTCTAAGCAACACGGGCTTTTATAGACCCCATTACACCACTCTTTTCTCCCCTTGGTGATTAATTTGGTGAGTTTCGAAGACACGGTACTGTAGCATCGGAGGCCACCACTGGGGATGCTGCAGACCACACCGAACAGCTTATCCCTGGGATGTAAGGACTAGGATGCTGTCAGCTAACCAACAACATCATTACCCTCCACGCATCGCCTCACATCCCACACCACTGCCAACCAAAGTAATAATTGAAATGAAACTTAATCACTGGTCTGACCGAGATCCGATCTCAAGCCCTCACGCTCGATACACGCTCATGAGAAGATTCCCGCTTTGTCTCCAAGCAACGCGGGCTTTTACAGGCCCCATTACATAGGCGCCTCATTCACCAACCGCAAAAAACAAAACAAAAATGGTTCGCTCTCTCTCCGTCCCTTATCAACTTACGGATCTCCAGCTTTCAAAAGTTAGTGTAAAGACTGAGCTTTGTGTGCCTAAATTTAAATGTATTTAGTTTGATATAAGGGGGTCAAGACAACTAGTGAAAAGCACCCTATTTTTCAGTATTTGCCACACCATTTAAATGGGTTACTAAACCGCCTACGCAGCCTAGGGATTAAACAGTTTGTACAATATAGCCCCCAACAAAGGTTCCTCGTCCAAGTCGGTCAACTATCCCTCCCACTATGACGTTACGGTAATCATCCACCCCTAGTCCAGAAAACGTTGCTTAGCAGTTTAGGCTAACTGGGAGGAACTTCAACTGCTACTAGCTGAGTTTCACCTACTGTGTTTTTACCCCCAAGAGACTGTGGTCGGTGGTGACAGGCCTCTTCAGTCCCAAGAGGACAATATGGTTTTCCATTCACCTCCTTTAGTGGAGAGTAATTCTCGAGGTGACTGTGTTATTCTGTGCTCTAAAGATTTTTCATTCACTTTTTTTTTTTTACCTCTCTACACTCCTACATTCAGGCAGTGGCTGTTCATTTGCACCTGGAGAAGAATTACACATTGTTGCCTGTATATGACTCCCTCTGCACATGTCATACCGTTCTGTGTATAAGTGTAAAACTTTTTTTCTATATCTAGTTCCGTGATGATGTATATGCTTAAATGTATGGTTATTGTATGATAATAGTTGCATGAATCCGCAGCGTAGCTGCTCAGAGCCTGGTGACACCAGTTATGAGTATTTGCAAGTTCAGTAAAACGTGCTTATCACATGCACTATCACGTGGACACCCCTTACTTCTGTCCCTCAGAAAGCTGCATAGAAACAACCAGAAGGCAATTAGACGTGCATGGAGCAGGACCTACAGTCTCTAATAAATTGTGAAGGCATCGTGGAGGAGTTTCTCAACCTGAGTTCCTGTATTTGTCTGCCGTCGCTCAACTCCTACCATACACTTACACCTGGCAGAGGTGATACATTTATGGAACTGTATCATACAACAGCTATACATCGAAGCATATTCATCATCATACAAGTTACAGATCAAAAGTTATACATACGATTTTGGGGCGTGATCTATGATCCAGGATGACAGTTCGATGAACAGAGTCTGTGTCAGACTGAGTTGCCATGGTGACAAAAGTAGAATGAGAAGGGGTATTAAGAACCGTAATTCATGATACAGCTGCAACACGAGTATTGGGAGCGGTAGGAGAGGATGGTGAAATCGAATCTCTAACAAAACGTAAATGAGAAACGTGTGAAGCATTGGGAGTAGGGAATGAAAATCTACACAGATAGAATTACTTGCAACAACAGAGATAGGAATGTGATCTGAAGCAGCAACTTGTGGCTCAGCTGATGGAACAGTTTCTGGTTTATACACCTTATCACTTCTTGAACGAATACGACTGTCATGAAATTTATCAGCCTCCGAGGAGAATGGTTCTTTTTCATCTCCGGACGATGGTGTATCATCTTCAGGTAAGGGAAACTTCTTTAGGTAAGGAAATGTCATTAAATAACGAAGTTGGAAGGAATAGGAACAACGAAAATATCATGTCAAATAAGTACAAGTGAAGGGGAAACTTTCTTACCAAAATTAAACTATTATGTACCATAGCAATTAACAAAGGGGATATCTACATATGAATTACTTACATGTGATGAATGGAAAGGTAAGAAAAAGAAAATCGCCAGTAAGAGAAATGATCTGGGAAAGTTGTTTTAAGTACGGTGATGCACTAAATTGCATAGACTAGCCTTTAAAATGAATCTGTAACGATTCTTAGTCCGGAGATAAAATACTCTGATGGTGAATAGCAGAAACTATTGCACAGGATTGTTCTCACTCACCACCCAATGTTACGGCAGAAGGTACATTCCCACATAATGATAATGGTAGTGCAGGGTACTTAGGGGCGAGGTGTTAAGTAGATACACCCACATACTTATCTGATGGAAAAAAAATAGCAACAACACGAGCAACACAACAGCTGGCCGTCTCAGGAAGGTCCTAAAGTTGAAGGTGTGTTGGGCTGGTAATGGACCCACACGCTCTCTTGCTCACCACAGCTGGGTATGAATCACCCCCAGTGATCGGGGTGAAGAGACGGGAGTGCGTCGCTATAGTCGCGGCGCACGACTCTGAGGTCGTCTTTATCGTACCCTGGTAACCTACCAATCAAAAGCTCGTCCGATTTCGTATCATATTATACACGAATCATATTATTATACACGAATATATTATACACACACATCATTATACAGAAACATAGTATAAGCGAATTACAAGCGTATCATATTATACACGAAATCGGAAGCACAGTTGGTGGGTAGGTTGCCAGGGCACGATAATGACAACCTCACAGTCGCGCGCCGCGACTATGGGAGTGGAGTCAAGGCAAAAACAGCTGGCAGGCCGGCAGGATGGAATAGAAGACAGGGTTGCTCAGGCAGAGCAATGCGGCAGACATTGTCGAGGTCATAGCTTCATCACCTCACACGTCATGAGGAATGGCTACACTGGGTGGGACGGGCTGTCAGGGTAACTTCGAAAATCTTGAAGTAGTAGATGTAATAAACTCCTCAAACTGCAGAAAGAGAAAGCGAGTTCTTGACCACTGCCACCATTAATGTACCAGCTCTGCCAGGTGTACATATAGGGCAGAAATTCAATGACGGTGGACAAACACAGGAACTCAGGTTGAGAAACTCCTACACGATGCCTTCACAATCATTGAAGAATGTATGTGCAGTAGGTCCTACCCCGTTACACGTCTACTTGCCCTCGGGCTGTTTCCATGCAGCTCCCTAAGGGAGAGGAGCAAGGTGTGTCCACGTGATAGTGCATGTGATAATCAAGGTTTGTGGAGTTTGCAGCTACCCTAATCTGGTCACAGCAAGCTCTCAGCAGCTACGCAGCACATCATGCAACTGTATGATACAATAGCTGTACATCTAAGCATATACATCATCATACAACTATTTATAGATCAAAAGTTAAACACTTAGACATGTAATATACCTTTCTGATTGTAATCACCTTATTCATCAACTTCCTAGGCAATTTGTTCTTCTAGGTGACGTAAATGGCCGTCACGCTTTGCGAGGCAATAGTACATGTGACTCGTTTGGTGATTTCTGGTTGACGATTTGGAACTGGTTCTTCTAAGAGTGATCCGGCATATTTCCGTGTATAAACTATTTTTTTTTTTTTTTCATATGTCCAACTCCGGACATAGGTTTCAAAGCCTGCTCCTAAGGCTCACTAGTCCTCCTACATACCATACACCTCTACATGTCATCACTTCGCTGCAAACACCCACTGTCCTGTCTCAGACAGGACTCGTGTACTGGTATTAGTGTGGGTATTTTTACGACATGTCGGCGGGTCTTCTGGTAGATCAGTAAAGTATGCTTTTATTAAAGTCAAATCCTTAAACTGTACCCTACCCCAGCGGGGATTTGAACTTGGATCTGACAGGACTGCAGGCCTCCTCTCTCCAGACTGAGCTACCGTCCCTACTGATCTTAATTTAGTCTCCTCTGATTGGCTGTTGGATTATCGTTAGAGTTCGCCTGATTTTCACGGTAGCCATCGTTACATTATTGTGGGCAGTGCATACAGCTCTGTACTGGTGGAACAAATCCTTCACTGGTGTTTGGGTAAGGTTGACAGGGCAGATTTTATATTGCATGCACTGTCTTCCATGCTTCTGGAACTCCTCTAGAACTTAAAAGATTATTACCAAGGAGGTTATCTTTTTGCTGGCGTTGGTTTGTTTGCCTGTTTGTCTGTTAGCAGGAATACTTAAAGAGTTATGAATAGATTTTGCTGAAATTTTTTGGAGGGGTAGGGTATGGCCCAAGAACAATCCATTAGATTTTGGTGGTGATCCGGATCATCATTCGGATCCAAGAATTTTTTAGCTATTATTTACCATTGCGGGATAGTGGCAGTTTAAAAAATTTTGCTTCTGACTCAGTAAATTATTTCTACAATGCTGGCACAAAAATGACAAGGTAACATCTCCTTGCCGGAGTTTACAAAGTCGAATTGTTCATGTTAACTAATGTTGTCCAGTAAGTGGCTGACTTTTCTGTATACTGTAATTTCTGCATATGAATCGTCCGGTCCAGGAGATTTTTTAGGCTGTAGCTTATTAGTCTTTTCCATAATACTTCCTCCTGACTAATGGATGTTTTACTAAGAATATTGTTTTGCATTATCATCATAAAAAATTTTTGTTTGAGGGATCAGGCTTAGGTTCGCTGGTAAATATTGACACCAAGTGTCAGGACTCTACAATATCATAATACAATACATAATAGCTGCTAACATACATAGGTATAATAGACGTTAGTTGAAAGTCATAACCAGGACTGGAGGAAATGGTGTTCGCACATTCTGTTTCAGGAATGCCAAGAGAGCACGGTGTGATGCTTGACTGGAAAGCTACGATACACACACACACACACACACACACACACACACACACACACACACACACACACACACACACACACACACACACACACACACACACACACACACACACATACACACACACACACGCACGCACGCACGCACGCACACACGCACGCGCACGCACACACACACACACACACACACACACACACACACACACACACACATACACACACATACACACACATACACACACACACACACACACACACACACACACACACACACACACACACACACAGGCTTCTAGAAGGTTCGACTCAGGCCCGATTCACACGACCCGTTTTGGTTCCGACAGGCAGTCCGGTGGCTAGACGCCGTCGAGATTTCTCACATGCATTCTAATGTAACTGTTCACATGACCCATCAAGCTGACGGCGACAGTCGTCCGTCAGCAGACCGACACGCCACGGATATCTTCTCGAGAAATCCTGGCCGGGTGGCTGGCGACTTGACGCCGCCCTGACGGGTTGGTGATGGCTCATGTGAATGAGGACACGTAGCGTACCCGTCCATTCCACGACTCGCTGTTACCGCCTTGTCCGTGTAGATAACACACAGTTCATTGTTTGGCATCATGGACGAAAGGCTGATCGAACTTGTGCGTTCTTATGAAGAGTTATTTGGTATGACTAGCAAGATATACAGTGATAATCTGCATAAAGGTAAGATTGGCGAGGAAGTAAACAAACCAGGTGAGTGTGTCATTAGTTTATTATACATGAAATTATAACTCATATTATTTGCAGGTAAAATTCACTGTTTTTTCTAGCCTTAATACAGGATATGGTATACCACTCCCAAGGTAGTGCTGCAGCAGGACTACTGAAAATTTTTACCTCATCCTCTGCCAGTTCTTTATATAGGGTTCAGATATCTCCCTCGAACCTTCTCTTTTTCAGTGACAGGGGTACCCATAAACTTTTCCTCTTTCCACGAGCTTTTTCTTCCTCCTCTTCTTCTAATAGCAGAGCAATTGCTGCCAATTCCTTAGAGACCTACCGGCCATGAGCACACACACGATGCTGGACGGGCCGGGAACGCTTCATGTGAATACACATCATTCTGACGGCGTCAAGCCGGCGGACTGCCTGTCGGAACCAAAACGAGTCGTGTGAATCGGGCCTGAATCGGGCCTCAACCGTATAGTCTACGTGACACAACCTCTCATATACAAAAGGAAACAGGAGAAGACAAGGAGTTAGGAGAAGGAATCAGGAGAAAGAGGGAGAAGGGGGTCTAGATTCGAGAGAGAGAAGCACGGTGGGCTTAAAAAGGGGTCAGGCTCACGAAGTTAACTTAGTGTAAATTTTGAGATATCCCCTTGAAGAAATAAACTACAAAACTACAAACCCCAGGACTAATCTTTACCCTTCTCCTGCCATCAACTACAAGTAAACTGAGTTTATCTCCTACAAATCTACTCAATGTCTACAACAGGTCGGTTACGATTACGGTATAATCAATTACAGAGCTGATACAAGTACTTATTTATGATAACACACATTTTTTTTTTTTTTTAATCTAGCCAGGTAATATTACCCGATTCCATTCACAGAGGTCCTATTGTATCTTTACTTTTCGTACAGTACAACCCATAAAAAGCCTTGGGGTTTTCTTTCGATTCTTGAACAACCTTCGTTTCATGATCTTACTTTGCTTTCCCTATCTCCCTCTTCACTTCTTGTTAAAAATTTCATGCCAGTTACACAAGTGTTCCTTTCACCTTTTCTTTATTTTTCTTTATATTATTTTCTTTGGCCTGTGAGAAATTTTAATCCACCGTTTAGCCAGGTCGGTTCTGAATCATTCATTACTTCCTCCAAGGAGGTTATATTTGAATGGCAATGGCATTGGCGGAGGTATGCGCTCTCTGAGCGCCTTCTAGTTGTAAATGCTTTTGAACTGATGTATCTGTCCTGACCTTTTTGTATTATATTTACTAATTCATCATATTTCTCCCTAATGGAATGGCTACTTGGTGCCTAACTTGAATTAATGTCCACGACCCTACGTACACTCCCACCTAAATCCTGTTCCTCACTTATGACCTGAGCTACCTCCCTCAACTCGGTAACTTAATGTGCACTCCCGCCTATATCCTGTGACCTGAGCCTCCCCAATAACCTGTGACCTGACAAACACTCTCACCTAAATCCTGTCCTTTACTTTTGACATGAGCTTCCCAAGTGACCTCACTTTCCGTAAAGTAACCACTTTGCCCATGGATTATTGTTTTGAAATACTCTCTTCATCCATAAAAAGTTTTATGGAAGAAAAGTTATGAGCCGTCAAGGGGTTTTCTGTAGAGTGGATATTCCAAATAAATTTGGACTTATTTTCTTCCTGATTGTTATTATTGAGTCTTCCATCAATGTATGAATCCGTAATGACGATTTCTCTGTTCGATAATACCAAATTCTACGTATTATTACCTCTAATGGGCTTCGTGGTACTCTGATAAAGTAAATGATTGGGTACTCCCTCTACAAATTCCCGTCCATTGATCCTCTGCTGATTCCTCCAGTCCATTCTTGGCAGGATAAAATCCAGTACAATAATTGCTAAGCTTATCTGTGATGCTTTCTTGATTTCGTCCCAATTCATTTCTGTCTGTTCTGCTTAATATTTGAGATCTGTAAATAACTCCTCAGGCTAATTTCTGCCTGTTATTAATCATTTCAATCCAGACAATTTCTTCATTCCTGTTTACTTGAATACCAGTTGCACTGTAATAGGTTAATGAATCCTTTAGAAAAGCAGCTAACCCACCCCTCTTCTTGCCCAAGTAGTTTGACTCAAAAATATTATATCCTTTCCTATCATATTCTGTCAAAAAGTCTGAAATCTCAGTATTTATCCATGTTTCAAAAATAATGACAAATCTAAATTAAAGTCCCTAGTTCATTAATTTTCCTACGTAAACTCTTCCTGGTTGTGTAGTACACTTGGATATTATTACGGGTACTTATACCTCAACATTGGAATTTACGTTTTTACTGTTCTTATAATAACTCGTTTCTTCATAAATATAACTATTTTTCTGTTCTGACATTTGCTGCTCCTCGATCATCGTCTCTTAGCTCTTCTGTTATTGCCTGCTTATTTTGATGAGCCTGAGAGGTTATATCAATACTAATGGTTAAACTATTCTTCTTGTCTTTGCAAGATATAATGCATCTACCCTGATATTAGTGTGTAGTTGTTACTATTTAATATACATCTAAAAAAAAATAAATAAATAAAAGAGTAACGGCCAATAAACTGACCTACCTAAAACAGCAGCTCCCTGTCTACTAAGGTGAGTCCCATCCCTTCTGCACATGGCACCCCGTCCATTAAATCTGCAGCAACCCTCTACGAAGGTAACGGCGTTAGCCTTCCAGTGCCATTCCTGACAGCAATTAAAACCAATCGGCCTGCTCAGCTATTCCCTCCCAGCCCTCCTTCTAGGCAAATTACCGAGTGCTACAAGGACCCTTCTTCTCTCCCTAACTTTATCCAAAATATTCTTGTACTGCTGCCATAGAACCTCTATCCAACGCCTACTTATATCGTTGCCTTCTATATTGAGGCAAACAGTGGGTTTATTCCCAGTATCCTGCACGACACTCAAGTTTTCCTGACACACTGCCCACCCTGGCCCCTAGAAGGCACACATGTTTACTATGTTTGGGCACCTTACCTGTGAGTCTCCAACAATGATAGAATTTTCTTGTCTCATTCTTCACAGCATTTTTATGGGATGTACTCTCGACCTCCTCCTCCACCTCCACTTCCCCTTCTGCCTCCCCTTCACATTTGTCATGCAGCATGTCGAATGCATTTGCGCCGTTGTGTACAAGTGTCCAAGCTTCTCTGTGATTTTCCCTCTCTACAACATCTCCAAAAATTCCATCATCTGTGATTTTTCCTGACTGAGAACCTCTACATCCCAATTTAATTTGAGAAGCTTTTCCTATGGGTCAAGGTAGTCCTTCTTAAGTTTTGGAGCAGAGACAGAACTCTCAGTAGTGGAAGCCCTAACGCATCAGAAGTCACAACCTAGGTTAAGACTCATTCACAACAGTACCTCAAACATTAAATCAAAATGCTAAGGAATAGTAGTTCGCAACACAGTTGCAGTAGCTTACAGCACTCTCAAGCTTACGCTGTGCTTTAGAATACACTCTGGTATAACTTTTACCACACTCAAGCCACCAGTCACCGCACTCAACACTAGCTGACATCAGTGGGTTATTAATCTCTTCAGGTCAGAGCTAAAGACATATCCGTCCGATATAACCTCGGAAATGGTAGATTTGTTTCGGCCATAAGGTGGTTAAATATCTAAGGATTTTATGAACGTATTAATGATGTTTTGATATGAAGTGTGTGTGTGTGTGTGTGTGTGTGTGTGTGTGTGTGTGTGTGTGTGTGTGTGTGTGTGTGTGTGTGTGTGTGTGTGTGTGTGTGTGTGTGTGTGTCTAGTTAGTTACATATACATACTTTTAGTGTAAAGGATTTGAGGTATACTTGTGTTGTTCTGTTATATGAATGTGTGTGTATGTGTGTGTGTGTGTGTGTGTGTGTGTGTGTGTGTGTGTGTGTGTGTGTGTGTGGTAGGTCTCCATATTATAATTGCAAATCATACTAGATAGATAGATAAATAGATAGATAGAGAGACAGATAGAAGCAGGAAGTCAAATGATGAGAAGGTGTTGTGTTTGCGAGAAGCGAGCAGCGCTAAACGCTTACACGGAGGAAAGCTGACGACAGCGGCCAGTAAGGAGATGATTCAGTTAGCTGTCAGCAGTCCTCTCGTGAGAAAGTTCTGACACACACACCCTACTACACGAGATGTTAGGAAAGAGAGTTTAGAAGGAGACAAGCGACCCTAGAGAGAGGTCGAGACGGAGATTAGCTTTAGAACAGAGAGAGAGAGAGAGATAGCGAGACAGGGAGGTAGCTACCCAGGACTTATACTATTATACCTGTTTAATATTTCCAAGACAAATAAAAATAGTCCCATACTATTCTTTACCTCTCCCGTCACTACATGACATCTGGTGGGGAAACTACTACAAGATATAAAAGCCGCTCGACCACAAGTCTAAAATATACGCCTCTACAAGCAAATACAAAGTCGCTGCTTTATGATACAAAGTCTTATGACATTTGGTAGCAGCGAACGTATACGAACCTCGTCTACGAATCAACATTAAATTCCTACAAAATATCAAGATTGACAACAACCAACAATATCAGCTCCTGCCCCCTCCGTCTCCCAGATCATTACGCTGATGCAGAGGTCAAGAGATCACTCGACGCCTTGCAAGTAGCTTAACGACAAACCAGCAAATCTGCGGACATCGTCTCCGAATTAAAAGCAAATTTCTACAAAAGCAACCGAGACTACAAGGTTAGCTTCAGTTCTACAAAGTCTACAGCCATCTACAATCAACTACAGCCATCTACAATCAACTACAATTAACAACTCTACGTCGTCTGTATAATCTTCTACACGCACCTACAAGTAGCGGCAGTCTTCATCCCACAACGAATAAATCACTAGAGAAAAGGACAGAGAAAACTTCCACATAGAATAAAGGGAACAAACAAACGAAGAGTGAGACACGATTTACAACTCATCTTACTCACTCGTCTTCACTCAAGTTACTCATCGCTACTCATTCACTCACCACAGCTACCAGTGTGGGAAGCCGACGTCACCATGTGCTGAGACGACAACACGCCAATCAACCCGCAAAGGACAACGCTATCACCACGTGCAACACCACTCACACCATTTCTCACCACGGTAAAAATTAGTGAGTTACATAGTTACTTCATTCATACAATACACAGTGATAGACAATAAGCTTCTGCACAAACATATAAAACGTGTTGTATAGTTACAGCTTAAATACACATACTTACTTCAATTATCTGCATAACTCAAACACTAAATAATCACCAACAATAAATATTCTACACTGTATATATTCATTCATTTATTATAACATTTATTTACTACCAACGAGTGTTACCATTTATACCTACATAAAATACGTGTTTCATATATACAACTATACATTAGTACATCTACAAGTGATAAAGAAAATATACCATCACAGTTACTCAGTGAGCAATTAAAAGAACTGTATTAAACATTTATTAATTAAAGCTACCTAGTGGAAACAGATAAATTAAATTACAAGGTAAACTAGAAGAAAAAAAAAATGGCCAACACAAATGCCGTTAGCAAGAGTGAACATCTTCAACACAATCGTGAAGACAATGATTTCCACACAGTGCTGACACACATATTACTCACGATAGGTACAAGTGAACAAGTCAGTGTGTATAGTTAATACTGTATATATGTATATATATTTTTTATATAAAATAACAAAATATGGGACTATATAATATCATTTTCAGTAATACCTGTGCAATATAAACTAAACTTTAAAAAAGTATCTCAAGGAAATTAGTCCAGTAATTATGCAACCATGAACAACATGGAAAAAAGCGTACACAAGCAAAGAAAAACAAACTATAAAAAAAAAAAAAAAAAAAAAAAAAAAGAAAGAAAGAAAGAAAAGTAAGAAAGAAAAAAGAGAAATAGAGTAAGATCACATAACAAACAAATGAAAATAAGTGTAAGTGTTACTACATAGGTCAAAATACCACGTAAACTACAAACAAAAAAGCAAATTGTTGTCTCCACATACAAGTGGCACGACACATCATCACTATCATCGACCGCAGCATATGTTAGGACTGCAGTTATTACAATTATGTTACTCCATATTATAATTATGTAACGACAAACGATTGCATTATGTTACACTTTGCCAATTATGTAACAGTTGCATTAACAAGATGTAACTTTTATGTAACTTTAACTACAATTATGTACCTACAAACGATATGTAACAATTATGTAACGACAAACGATTGCATTATGTTACACTTTGCCAATTATGTAACAGTTGCATTAACAAGATGTAACTTTTATGTAACTTTAACAACAATTATGTACCTACAAACGATATGTAACAATTATGTAACGACAAAACAGTTGCATTAACAAGATGTAACTTTTATGTAACTACAATTATAAGGCCAACACAATTATGCATTAACACAATATTTGGTAACAATTCATAAAATGTTACAATTATGTAGTACCACAATGTTAGTACAATATTATAAGTCATACAATTATAGCACAATTCTGTATTACCAGTATCATCATACAAGTTAGGTGAAATATTAGACATTACTAAAGTGATAACTCAAATATGTAATGTAATAACCTAGCAGTATTACCATTGCACAATTATATGCGTAATATTACTGAATAATCACTATTTACTATGAATAATATATGTATACAATATTCATACAATTATGTTACTTTACAATATTATGTATTTCACTTAATTAGCTTATAAGTTCATTATAATGTGTATGTAGTATGTATTAATATATTATAACTATTAAATGTCGATGGTACGCCATTTTTGCGCGGCAGAGCAATGTGGTAGGTCTCCATATTATAATTGCAAATCATACTAGATAGATAGATAAATAGATAGATAGAGAGACAGATAGAAGCAGGAAGTCAAATGATGAGAAGGTGTTGTGTTTGCGAGAAGCGAGCAGCGCTAAACGCTTACACGGAGGAAAGCTGACGACAGCGGCCAGTAAGGAGATGATTCAGTTAGCTGTCAGCAGTCCTCTCGTGAGAAGGTTCTGACACACACACCCTACTACACGAGATGTTAGGAAAGAGAGTTTAGAAGGAGACAAGCGACCCTAGAGAGAGGTCGAGACGGAGATTAGCTTTAGAACAGAGAGAGAGAGAGAGATAGCGAGACAGGGAGGTAGCTACCCAGGACTTATACTATTATACCTGTTTAATATTTCCAAGACAAATAAAAATAGTCCCATACTATTCTTTACCTCTCCCGTCACTACATGACATCTGGTGGGGAAACTACTACAAGATATAAAAGCCGCTCGACCACAAGTCTAAAATATACGCCTCTACAAGCAAATACAAAGTCGCTGCTTTATGATGTGTGTGTGTGTGTGTGAGAGAGAGAGAGAGAGAGAGAGAGAGAGATGTAGACAGGCAGACGGACCAAAGGCATAAAGACATAAAAGACATACGAACTGACACTTTTGTGGACCTTTTTAGTATTAAGTACTAATGGATAACCTTCTCTCCTGGCACATATCCTTCAGCCACTACCCATTATTGCTCTCTCCTGGCACTCCAAATTGTCCATTAACTTGTACTGCACATCATTCAGAGGGCCAACATCAAGTTTTCTATTCAAATCAAACCTGTTCTTGTCTGCCACACGTCTGTCATTAAGTGGCACATTTGCAAAACTTAGCACAGATTTCACCATCCTCTGTGTAAAACTTTAAATAGCTACGGTTCATCTCGAATTCATGCTTGATAATCTTTCATTCCTTTCATTTTTTTTACTCTTCAGCAACCCAACTCACTCCAGACCCCACCTATGGATCTCAGTACCTGATTATTAACAGAACACAATCGTTGAGAGGTACCAAACATAAACAGAAGTTAGCTGTCACTGTAATGAAAATTTTTACGCTGCGTATTAAAAGAAAAACGCTAGGATGACACTGATGACACATGATAAAACTCCCAAGGAAGATAGAAATAATCGCAATGGCTTCATTAACTGGAGGAAAACATTATAATATATGCTTTCATTCTGAGTCTCCAAACTTTCCCCGTCCCCAATCCTGCCTGAGTGGGAGTGGTGGCAGGTGGTATTGGTCTTCGGTGAATAAATAAACGGGAAAATATTTTGAGATTTTTTGCTGTGAATTATGTGAGGTGTTTTATTTAGACCGCAATTACCTTAAATGATACCTAATTGCCTAAAGATTATTTTGGGTTATTTTTTCTCCGAACCCCCCGCCCCCCAGGATGTCTGGGTCCGTGTTTTTTTTTTTTTTAATACCTTGGCGTACTTTTATTTAGTCTCGAAACTAGCGTAAAATCGTTTGTGAATAACGAAAAAAAAAAATAAGGGTTTCCTCTGTCACCCTTTCATAATGTTAAACAGTTTATGGGAAGAATCTATACCACAATGATTCGATTTCTGTATGTTTGTTTGTTACCGTAACACAGCATAAACTGCGCAAAGTAGCACAACTTTTATTAGAGCAAACTACCGTTAAAATGCTCTAACTTGAAGAAGAAAACAATTTCCAGGTCTATAGCGCCACCGGTTCCCGAGTTATGACTCATTTCTGGCCTTTTGTTTCAAATCTAATATTTGCTTTTAGTGGAGAGGATGGATTCGTTCTTGGTCCGCTATTGAAATTACCAGCATGACAAAAGAGAGAAGAGTGAGAGAAGAGTGACGTTTTTTATATTATCACTCTCTCTCCTCTCCTTCCTCCCTTCTTATACCCCTAAAATTGTATATAATAATGCTTTAGTATACTTTAGCATAATAAACACTACTATCTTGCTTTTTTTTTTTTTTTTTCACAACGGGTGTCCCAGTAGGTTAAAAATAAGGGAAAATTCCTTGCTCCGTCTCGGTCACGGCATGAGTGATTCAAATTTGTTACCTTTCGACTGAAAATAGGAATAGACTTGACATCGAGCGGAGGCAGCCAAAGGCGGCCTTTAAGCAAGTATTGTAATAAAAAGGGCACTGAAGGCTGCACCTAACCCTCGCCAGCTGGAAAGGACTGTTTGAAATGAACCGCGTATACTAAATAAAGTCCTTTGGCAATAGCGTAATAGAATAATGCCAACGGGGCCACATAGATAATAAAGTTGCAGTTCTTTCTGTTTTCTTCTCTGCTCGCACTCAGGTATCAATACAAGTATCCCTCACGTCAGATGACGCTTTTGATATGTTGCTTTGCCTTTTGCGTGCAATTTTATTTGGCCTTGGAGGCATTTTTAGTGTTACTGAAATTAAACCGAGCTTTGAATGGGCCCATCACTACCAGAGATCTCTCCTAAAACAGCATATAACATGTAGTTCCTCCAAGGATAATATAAATCAGTTCTGTGTTTCCACGAACAAAAAGGGATGTTAATCTTTCCGGATATTTTTCTGTACTATTTCTTTCAGGAATAACTGTGGGAGCTAAATGGTTTTTTATCACTATTAAAACTGCTGGAGAGAGAGAGAGAGAGAGAGAGAGAGATGGATAAGAAGCTTTTATATGATCATCTCAGAAATAAACTCTCTCTCTCTCTCTCTCTCTCTCTCTCTCTCTCTCTCTCTCTCTCTCTCATGAAAGATATATTTTCATTTCTTCCATTGTTATTCTTTCTCTGGTACTCCTCATACCCGTTCTTATTAGCACTGGCAGTCGCCTGTAATTCATCCATCCATCCATACATCATCCAATCCTACATTGACCCATGAGGAGCGCAGGAACCCGGGGCTAGGCAGTTGGTCCCGACATTTAAGATGAGAGTGACCAGCCCCACTTATCCCTGTGTGGCATTACATGAACAATCAACCCCAGTCACCCCTTGGATATAAACCTTCACCGGCTCAATCCGATTGGAGCGCAATAATTACTCATTAAACCACCAGGCGCCAAAATTTGGTTATATGGTTACCACCCAGCGTAGTAAATGGTTTCCTGGTGTACAGGAAACCAATTGACTTGTCACTCAGTGTAGAGTCACCCACAGGTAGAAGGAAGAGGAAAGAATGAAGGAAAGAAAGGGAGAAGATGGAGTGTAAAGTCACCCGTAGGCAGAACGACGAGGAAAGAATGAAGGAAAGAAAGACAGAAGAGATTGGAAAGGAAGAAGGATGGAGGAAAGGAAAGGGCAGACACCCAAGAGCAGCACTACATCGAGGTAGTGGATGGTGAACTCCCCCACCTACCGCCTGTAATTCACTCTAATTTAGGTAAAATCTTGAATACTACTTACCACACAGTTCCACAGTTTTCTCGACAGTGAGATGATTAATGGTGACTTTAATAACACTCCCTTGCTCCCATTCTCACTCTGGGCGAATAAAAATGGTTTGACGTTAGCTGGAATAGTCGTTTGGTGTTCCGACAAAACGAAGAGTAAGAATGGTTGTAGAAAAGATAGTCTCAGGCTCCTACACTCACTCTCAGCTGAATAAAAGCGTCTGGCGTCAGCTAAAAAATAATACTAGGCTGTCTTAAATATGAGAATGTTAATGGTTATAGCAGTAACTTCGAGGCCCCTTTGGCTCATTTTCAGTTAGAGTATAGTACTAGAGTTGTTACGACGGCAAGAGGATTAACTTTTTTGTCCTTTTTCTGACATACATTTCATTTTACGATTACTTCACATTTGTTTTCTTAAATATTTTTCTGCTTGTTTCTTATTCTCTCACTTTCTTTCCGTTTAGCGTTTTCTCTTTCATACATAATTCCCTCATCTATCCACACCATCTTGGTATTGTTTTGTATCGTATCGTTTATAAAGCCTCCAACATGTTTGCATGCGTCGGCCTTGGTCACCTAATGGAGGCTGTCCAAGCTGCTCAATCTCTGACAGCCTCCCTACTCAGACCCTTATCCCTAAGGTCACACTCTATGACCCCACCCCAGGTCTTTGTTGGTCTGCCTCTGGTAACCGTATCTCCGAAGTTCACAGTTCTTACCCTCTGAACCCAATTGCCATCCTCCATCGTCTTAACATGCCCAAACCATCTCACTCCACCCTTCCTCATCACAGCACCAATACATTCTAGTCCCATCCTTTCTCTCAGCTCTTCATTCGCAATTCTAGGTCCCTTCCCCCCAGTCCTCACATTCAAGAACGCACTACACATCCTTCTGATCATTGTTATTACTGTCCAGGTATCACCACTATACACCATTACTCTCCTAACACATGCAGCATATAAAGCATGGAGGGAGAGCCCTCTTAATGTTAGGAAAAAGCTCCCTGAACTTCCTCCAACCACTCCTTACCCTAACCGCTTCTAGGACATCTTATGTCATCCAAATAACAAACCACCTTCACACACCCAAGCAAGATCAATCCTTTAATGCCTAACATTTTCAAGGTGCTCTCCCCGACACACCGCACACATAAAATCAGCATTATTTCGCAATCTACCTCTAATACCACTACATCTTTTATGCACCCACTTCTCACAAACACTGAAGAAGGTGGAGCTACTTCTCATACCGTTGTGGCAAACTGCACATGGCCACACTCCCTCTTCTTTGACAGTACCGTCATCAGCCCTAGATATCATCACTTTTGTTTTATCTACATCTACTCTAAGACCCTTGAGCCCCATTCTGTCTCTCCCGTTCTAAATATTTCCTCCGCTTCCCATTCATTCCCTGCAATCAGCACCAAGTCATCAGCATACATATCCCATGGGATTACATTTAAGAACATAAGAATATAAGAAAAGAGGATAACTGCAGTAAGCCGGTTGGCCCAGGCTAGGCAGCTCCTAGAAGAGTAACTGAACTACTAGAATGAGATAAGGATAGCAAAGAAGAAATCTCTCCCCCGCCCTCCAAACCCTCCAGCCGAAGCCGGCAGGAAAAAGTCAGAAAGAACACCACGCAGTACAGAAAAACTGGCGTGGACATTTTACAGGAAAGTGTGAAAGGAGAATAGAGACTATCATAGTGTAACCTGAAAAGAAAAAATTATGAATAAGTATTGGTTATAAGATTTTCTTTTTTCTATATCCACCCCTTATTTGTCATATGCTTATCTAGCCTATGCTTGAAACTCTCAATGGAAGAGGCAGCAACAACTTTACTAGGTAGCTTATTCCATTCGTCTACTACTCTATTACCAAACACTTTCTACCTATTTCCTTATTGAAACGGAATTTTTCTAGTTTGAAACCATTATTTCTAGTTCTATCCTGTATGCTCACTTTAAGTACCTTGCTAATATCTTCCTTATTTATACCCTTCATCCACTTAAACACCTCAATTAAGCCTCCCCTTACTCTACGCCTCTCTAGCGAATGCAGACTTAGTTTTTTCAGTCTGTCTTCATATGACAGGTTCCGGACGTCATGTATCATTTTTGTCATTCTTTTCTGTACATTTTCCAAAGAATTAATATCCATTCTATAGTAAGGACACCAAAATTGTACTGCGTAGTCTAAATGTGGCCTTACTAATGCTAGATAAAGTTTCAGTATTACTTTTGATGATCTATTGCTCACGCTTCTCGAAATAAATCCTAGGACCCTATTTGCTTTATTTCTCGCATTAATACACTGTTGCCTTGGTTTAAGGTCGTTACTAATCATAACTCCTAGATCCCCCTCGCATTCCGATTTGCTAATTTCTTTCTTATCTATGCTGTATTTAGTGTCTCCGATGGTCTTGCCTACGTTAAATACTTTGCATTTTTCAACGTTAAATTCCATTTGCCAAGTTTTAGACCATTTGGACAATATATCGAGGTCTTTTTGTAAGTTAAGGCAATCGTCAGTCAGGTTAATGATACGCCCTATTTTTGTATCGTCGGCAAATTTGCTGATGCTACTGTTGACTCCTAAGTCTAGATCATTTATATATATAATAAATAATAAGGGACCGAGTACTGAACCCTGTGGTACACCGCTAGTTACTAATCCCCAATCCAACTTAGTTCCATTTATTAATACTCTCTACTTTCGTCCTTTTAGCCAGGATTCTGTCCATTTTAAGATATCGCCGTCTATATCGTGTGCTCGAACCTTTCTAACTAACCTTTCGTGTGGGACCCTATCGAAAGCTTTACTAAAATCCAGATAAATAACATCGTAAGCTTTATCGCTATCTACTGCCTCATAGACCTCCGAGTAGAATGACAACAAGTTTGTGAGGCAGGATCGTCCTTGCCTGAATCCGTGCTGACTTTCGTTTATAAGATTAAATCTTTCTAAGTGTTCTCTAATCTTATTTGCCAAAATTGACTCTAACATTTTTCCTACTATTGACGTTAGACTTATCGGACGATAATTCGACGTAGCTGATTTATCACCCTTTTTAAAGAT
>NC_136966.1:1392024-1413795 GCF_032717465.1 Coenobita brevimanus | reverse complement strand
TCCTCGTTGGATATCAGTATAATTACCAGGAATAATATATATATATATATATATATATATATATATATATATATATATATATATATATATATATATATATATATATATGAAATATACACAACATTCCGGGGCTGAAGGAGTTAAAACTCCACACGAGATAAGACTGAAATTATGAACCAAATTTCCCGAGCGGAGCGTAACAGAGAAAGTCGTGATCTTGACGTGAAAAACAAAGACCTGTGGGGAATAAATCCATGTTTATCATGATATAGTGCGGCGGCTGTTACCTGCCGTTCTTCTCAGCGGCGGGTGCCATGCAATGTGCGTGGATATTACTCTATTTTGGTGGCGATTAACCACTGAGGACTTATAATCTTTACACCCTAATTTGGCCTAAAGCTTTGCCATTTCGTCATCGCGAATGCTGATTTGTAACTAAAATATCAATACTAGAACAAAGGAAAGGATGCAGAACCCTATAGTTGTAAGAGTCTAACGTTATGCTACTGGAAGTAAACTGCAAAATTACTAAAATCTCCACCAAGTTTAGGAGGACGAAATATGAATTTGCGAGGGAAGGAAAATAAAAGGAACTGTAATACGAGTAATAACCTCTTTGTTTGGCGGGGTGAGGATCGGGGTGAAAGGTGCCAGATGAAAAATGTAAATGAATGAAAATAATGGAGGAAAGGACAAAGGGTAGGCGAACTGCGAAAAAGTTAAGGAAAAATGGAGCATTATTCCTTTGTTCCAGCAGACCTTCCACACAATACACTGCAAAGGTCACAGGGTAAATGAACTGTGGCAAGTTTATCTAAGGCCAAATTCTTGCGCCTCAGGTTATTTGTCAAAAACTGGAGAAGGGCTTGTGTGTGTGTGTGTGTGTGTGTGTGTGTGTGTGTGTGTGTGTATTAAATACTGTTTTTTTGTGAGATACGTCAGTGTAAACTGTGTGAGGTGGGTGAATGTGGGTTAGGTTTTAGGTATGCGATTGTGTAAGGTACTGAACATTCACTTTTCTAATCATCCTCTGTAAATGGCAAAGAGAAGTAACAAGAGAAATTTTGCTTGATGTAAAACTTATGCTCTTTTACCCTGTATGGTATCTCTGCAGAAGTGACGTCAGATTGGCAAACTTGAATAACTTTTCCGTACTTTATTCCTGACAGGCTACTCCCACTAGGATTATGGCGCGTGGCAAAAATAAATAAATAAATATATACACAGTAAATACGAGTAATAACCACACACACACACACACACACACACACACACACACACAGAAAACAGGATGATATATATATATATATATATATATATATATATATATATATATATATATATATATATATATATATATATATATTGCCAGGCAGCCTCAATCCCGTTTGGGGTGGCCACAAACAAATCGCCTCCAAGTCGCCCTGTCCCCCGCCATTTCCCGCCCCTGCTCCCAGCTCACACCCCCTCACTCATATACCTCTCCACCCCATCCCTCCATCTCATCCTGGGCCTCCCCCTCCCTCTTCCCCCCTCCACCTCCACTCACATACACTCTCTTCGTCAGTCTTTCACCCTCCATCTACTCTCCACATGGCCAAACCACCTCGAGTATGTTCCTCCCATAACGCTTCCTATCACATCCCACATCCACACCACAATGCTCCTTTATATCCTCATTCGTCAGCCTGTCTCTCCACGTGACTCCACAGGCTCCTCTTAAATAACTCATTTCCACTGCTCTCACTCTTGACTTGTGTCCTTCCAACGATGTCCAAGCTTCACTTCCGTACGTTAGAGTTGGTATCACAATACTGTCATGTAGTAACTTTTTCACTTCCATGCTCACTTCCTGTTCCTTATCACTCATGCTTTCAAAGGAACCAGCAACCTTTCTTCCGTGCTGTACCCTTTCAAGCACTTCATCCTCCAAACCTCCATCCTTACTCATCACACTACCCAAGTACTTAAACGTATTCACATTTTCCAATTCCTCACCATCCAACCTCGCTGTACATTCCTACTAACTTCACCTCTCTCAAAAGACCATCACTTTACTCTTCCCTACATTCACCTTTAGATTCCGTTTTCTTACACACTCTCTCAAACTCATCCACCAAGCCTTGCAGCTCCCCTTCCTCTTCACTCCAACAAAAACAGTATCATCTGCAAACAACAGTACAGGGAGTTTCCAAACACTATCCTCTCTCACCAGGGCCACTCCAACATCCACTACCCTACCACTTGTACACTCTTTTATTACCCCATCCATGTACAGATTGAACAACCATGGAGACATGACACATCCCTGTTTCGACCCAACTTTCAAAGAGAAGAGAAAAATTTACTTAGTTCACCATCCACACGCACTGCAGCCTTCGCACCATCGTACATACTCTTCACAGACATTCAACAACTTCCCATCTACTCCCATATATTCTTAACACTTTCCACAATCCTTGTCTATCCACCCTGTCATATGCTTTCTCCAAATCCGCATGAAAGCCACGCATACAACTTCTTTCCCTTCTCTAGAAACTTTTTCCACTAAAGATCTAAGAATGAATATATCTGATCCTACTACAACCTCTTCCCTTCCCTAAAGCACTCCCTGTTCTTCTCCAACTAATTTCTCTGTTCTTTCTCTAACTCTGTCTATAAGTATCCACTACCATACACTTTTTCCTATTATACTAAGAAGACAAATGCCCCTATGATTACCACACACTTCTTTTTCCCCTTTTTCCTTTGTACAAGGGAATAATTATACCCTGACTTCCAATCCCCCGGGACTCTACCTTCCTCCCAGGCCAATCTGCACATCTTCCACATCCATTCTACTACTATCTCTCCCCCATGCTTCAGCATTTCACCACACACTCCATCAATTCCTGGGGCTTTCCCCGATTTAACTTTCTTCAATAGCTTCCACAACTTCTATCCTACTGATTTCTTTCCTGTCTTCTCACCTCCCTCCTTCTCCCAGCCATTCCCCCAGCCACTTATACTAGCATTACTTCCATCCTCTACGTTCAACAATTCCCTTAAAGTGTTCTCTCCATCTGTTCACTTTTTCTCCCTTCTCCACTAGTAATCTATCATATTTATCTTTCACTCCCCTGCTAACTTCACTTCCACCCCTATCTTACTCTTTTCACTTCTCTCCAGAACATTTTCTTACAGTCCCTCCACTTTACACTCAAATTCCTTCCAAATTCCTCATCCACTCTCTTGCTTACTCTCTCTTACTAATTTTTTCACCTCTCTCTTTCTTTCTACATATAACTCTCTCCTCTTCCGCCTCTCAACTTCTTCCATGCCCCTATTTCTCATCCATTCATTGTATGCTTTCTTCTTTTGTGCCACAGCCTGTTTCCACCTCTTCAGTCCACCACGCTGTTCCTTGCACCCCCCTCCGTCTTCTCTTCCTTCCACACACCACATCACATGCTGCACATATTTCTTCTGTAAATATCTTACACACACCTTCCACGTCTCCCATCTGCTCCAATTCATATTTGCCCAATCGTTCCTCCACTTCTCTCTTATACTCTGCCTTTTTCTCGTCCTCTTGTAACCTTTCCACTCTCCCTTGCAACTACTCCTTCCTCTCGTCTTTCCCTTCTTCTATTCCTCCATCTTAATTGCATTCCTAATTCTGGCCACCACCAAGTAGTGGTCAAGAAGAGTCCACTCCCCCAACCTCTATACACTCTTGCATCCTTTACACATCTTCGCATCCTTTCATCCACACACACACATAATCAATCATTGCCTTCCCTTTCATTCAGTTCACCACCCACCCTTCTCATCACTCGCCATGTATACCTGTGGATCATTTTATGCCTGAAGAGGGTATTGGCTGTATCACCAAGCCTCCCAGCACAAATGTCTCACTAACGCACTCCCATTCTCATCTATCTCAGCAGGCACACCCCACTCACCAACTATTCCATCCACCTTCACATTCCCAACTTTACCATTCATATCCACCAATCAAAAACTACTCTCTCATTCACTTCCAACTTTTCCATGCACATTTCCACATTTTTGTCCAGAACTCTTCTCTCACTCTTCTAGCACGATCTTGCGTTGGCGCATACACACACACAATCGCTTACATTTGTATTCCAACTTTCCAACTTTACCCACACAATCCTTGACCCAACTGATCCATACTTTTTTTGTCTTATGCTCTTCTTCCATCTTTTTTACTCACAACTATATATACTCCCTTCCCTTTGCCCTCTCATTCTCACCTACTTCTGCACATATACCCCATCCATACTCCCATTCTCTCACACTTTCTCCTCTCCATTTTGTTTCAGTTTATTCTCCACATACATCCACTTTCGCACCCTCCAAGCACCTGGACAATCTCTCTCTCTTTCACCTCATCATTCGCTCCTCTTACATTCCATGTACTCATTACCAAGTCCTTTGTCCGGTCCTGGGTCGTCATCGTTTGGTCCAGTCCTTTGTCTAACGAGGCTTCTTGTTTATATATATATATATATATATATATATATATATATATATATATATATATATATATATATGTAAAATATATATATATATATATATATATATATATATATATATATATATATGTAAAATATATATATATATATATATATATATATATATATATATATATATATAATATATCTATATCTATATCTATATATATCTATATCTATCTATCGATATCTATCTATCTATCTATCTATCTATCTATCTATCTATATATATATATATATATATGTATATATATATATATATATATATATATATATATATATATATATCTATATATATATATATATATATATATATCCATCCATTGCCAGACGCCATGTATCCCAAACGGGGTGGTCAAGGGCTTAGAGTTAATTGTTTTACAGGGAGAGGCACTAATCCTCCACCAGCCCCACTTGACACGTAGGGATGCCAACAGCATCTGGTGTTCCCAGGCGGTCACCCATCCAAGTACTAACCAGACCCAACGTTGCTTATATATATATATATATATATATATATATATATATATATATATACACACACACACACACACACACACACACACACACACACACACACACACACACACAGGAAAGAGTGGGTGATTGACAAATATATAGAGATGAGACAGCGGGCTACATGTTTTTTCCTTTACCTATCACTACCATATGAATTTTTCTCTCTCTCTCTCTCTCTCTCTCTCTCTCCTATGCGAATCCTGCCTTGTTAATGTGATGTGTGAGTACTGAGAAAAACTAGCTTTTTTGCTCATACAAGGAGCAAGAGGAGAAGAGAGAAAGGGAGAAGGGAGTAAGTGAACGAGAGAGAGAGAGAGAGAGAGAGAGAGAGAGAGAGAGAGAGAGAGAGAGAGAGATTCTTGTTCCCCTCCCTATTACATAATTATATAATTTCGTTAATTTTGGCCTGCATTCTGTTTTGTCATTTCATGTTTGTTTCATCCTTCTGCAATTTTTTTTTTTTTTACCTTTTGTAAATTTTAATATGTAGGTAGTCGGTTTTACTAAGTTTTAGCACATTCCTTTGTAGTAACATGTAAGGTTCATCATCATCACCATCGCCATCATCCTTTACATTCGTTACCGGTATACCTTGTTCTTTTGGTATATTTAACCCCTTCGGTGCGATGAGGTTTTTTGTGCTTTACTCAGGTGCCTTCAGATGATTTTACTTTGCTGTGTTGGGACGTCGTTAAACATCATCAGTCTACGTCTGTGCCCATTGTTATGAATGGAGTGAATAGGATAGAAATGACTGGAAAATGGAAAACACAAATTAGGAAAACTAACATATACGCGTACTCAGATCTTCACATCCCCATTCGATAATTCTTTCCACCTGAGGACATAAATTTAATATTCTTGCCGGTACTACAAGTTTAATTTACTATAGGAGAGCCCGTTACTGAAGGAGGAGTTAATGAATACTATATGTAGCACTCCTCTTGCTGGAAACAAGATCATTCCGTATATCTAACACTCCTTCCTCAGCTGGAAAAAATCGATATATCTAACATCCCCCCCCCCACACAGCTTGAAAAATCTATATATCTAACGTCCCCTACCTTCCTGGAAAAAATATGTGTTGCTAACACTCCCTCACCAGCTGGAAAAAATCTGTATGTCTAACACCCCCCTCTGCAGTTGGAAAAAAAAAATGCCCCTAAACTGAAATAGTCTGATGAAAAGCAAGAATATAAGGAATACGGCCTGATATTCAAGGGTCTAATCAGTAACCCTCTGAGTACCACTTATCACGTATAATACGTATTGTTCTCTGACGAATGTAATGACCTAATTCGGCTTAGGAGTGACCACTGCCAATCGAAGAATTAAAAAGCTATCTCAGACGACCCTTTTTTGCTACGACCTCTCTTATTATTTTCGTATTATCACCAGACAGTATAATTAAGCTTAGGAGAGACCTTTTAAGCTTGAGGGGTTAAATATAGTTATCATTAAACTGTTCACTACCTGGACACTCTAGCAAGCTGAATACAATAGTTTGGAATATGAAGGAAAAGAATTAAACCACAATATGGTGGTATAAACGTTAAGGCTTCCAAAATCTTCTAAAAGTCATAAAGGTGTTATCCCGGGTCCAAACACAGGCACACACAAGGATACTGATGCCTGGTGGAGAAGGAGGAGAAGGAGATGGAAGGAGAAGAGGAAAGAAAAGGAAGGAGCAGAAGGAAGAGAAGGAAGGAAAAGGAGGAAGAGAAGGAAGGAAATGAAGGAAGAGAAAGAGAGACTGCGCCATACGAAAATATATTCATGTGGGTAACGTTTTGACATGGAGGGAAAGTGATCAATAGTTATAAAGTGGTTGTTATCCACTTTGGTAACATTGTGCCAACACTTTGCATACACCTGTTAAATGTTAGTTCATGTGTACCTATAAATAATCCAGGCCAATTTGCCCCATCAGAACCGAAAGGGTCCTGGGCTAGGTTACTCGTTTCAACATTAAAGGCAAGGATGACTAGTTTCTTTCACCCCTGAGTGGCGTTATGTGAGCAGTAAAGGCCAGCCAACCTTCAGGTATAAACCTTTACAATCCCAATCTTTTTGATACGGTTTAAATCTCTAAACCACCAGGTAATCATGGTTTTGAATAATATTGCTAAGATGGAAAAGGCAGGCTAACAACTAGTAGACCAGAGTGGGAAAAGCAGGGAGAGTCCATTGGTAATGATACTTATGACGATAAACAATATTACCACTTTCAGTACAGTGATCTTTTACTTATTTAATCTTGTCACCGTCGAAAGATTTTTTTTTTTTTCAGCGTGGGAAGATCCCTTGTACTGAAATGGTATACGTTGGCTGTGTCAAAATCTACAAGTCGAAAATTTTCTCCTAAGCAGAATAGGTCCTCGGGCCCAGCAATAATATATTATAAAAAGACCTTGTAGTGAATGAGTTAACCATAATAGCCTGTTGTAGGAAGAATAAAGTGTAAAAATGTTTAATGATGGGATGGACCAAGATTTACTGTCATTCTGGAGCACCTCAGACTGTAGGAAAAATAAAAACTATGATAAACTTTTTTGTGTTGATTAGGCAAGTCAGAGTATTTTATTCTATTTGGGAAAGATCTTTGGTAGAGGAGCTTCTTAAAGCTAGATTTTATTTCCCTAGTTCAAAAGTGTTTTTCAAGTAAATCACACGGTTTGGCACAAATAAAATACGAAAAAGCCAAAGTGAAGGAGTTTAGTAAGACTAGGTCTAATCCATCCAGGTCAAGAAGTATCTCTTAAGCCGCTCTGGCACTGTAAGAATGAGAAGCATACATAAGGAACGAAGCAAAATCCCCTGCTCCTCCTGACTGCCATTCAAAAACACACAAATCAACCATAAAATAAGGCAAGGAGCAATGAGGCTTTCATGCGTCTCAGTCGTTAAATTATTTTTCCCAGCAGGCACGTAGAAAACAGATACCCTCCCGGCTGGGTCCATTCCAGTTCGTCCTGGAAGACCAAAGTAATGGAGGAGCCTCACACACAAAGGGTCGCAATCAAGATAACATGTGACGATTCATATCATCTCTTCCTAAGAGATTTACTTGACATATTACACTCTAATCCTCTTTAATGCTATTTATGTCGTCTTCATATCGACATAGTTTGCACCAGGAACATACAAGAGAAAGTGAGCCGTCATATGCAGAATAAATAGCATTGGAAGGGATTTTACAATGCTTCCAAAGCCATTGAGAATACCATCAGGGTACGAATGCAAACCTGCCGTAAATTTACGCATGGGAGAGGGACCATAATATTGTTCTTGGAGATGTTTTTCTTGACAGGAGCAAATTACACGCCCTTGCAATGTTTCAACCATTTCACTATCCCTGCACTTTTTTAAAGTGAACTCTTACCATCCCGAGACGATTTTCTTCAGATTAGGGTACATAACTTCTTATGAAGGGGTTAATGAATGCTATATCCAATCTCTTCAGTTCGAAAAGTCTTTCCCAAGACGAATATAGTCCACTGACTGTATACTCACGCTGCTGCTGTTATTTAATGATTTTATTCATCTTAAGGGAGTCGGTTTGTGGTGTAGAGTCGGTGATGGCTATGTGTAACCCCTCCAGTTCGAAAGTTTCTCCTTAGCTGAGTAACTTGAGTAAAATCGTCTGAGGGTAGGGAAAACGAGACATACACGTCATCACACAGGATGGATCAGGAAAGAAATGGTCATTAATGAGAGATGGTGGACATTGGGAAGAACATTGTAGTAAAGTCTGTCTACTCATCTATTTATCTATGTATCTATAGCCAGAGGTCTTAACTCGGAGTGCGTAGCCACGAACAAATCGTCTCCTAGTCTCCCTGGTCTCCGCCGTACCTCCAGCTGGCACATCCTCATCACCCCCTCTCTCAACCTCATCATCAGTCTCCCTCTCTCGCTCCACCTCTGTGATAGACGGAGGCGTTTTAATCCTCTCAAGGTAGGAACAACTCTAATATTTAAAAATGAGTCAAGGAGCTCCAGTGTTAAAGTCATCCAGTACGACAGCTTCATGCCCGTTTTGTTCTTGCCGTTTCCAAAGGATTTTATTCACCCTAAGACAAACCTTTCAAAATAGCGGTCTGATACAGCCTTCGTTAACCCTGTCACAACATGAGGGTGCTGGGGAGGGATGTCGGGCAACAAACTCCACTGCCAGGCTATGCAAACGTTCCTGAATTTCCTATCTCCGGGAAGATGATGGTGGGCTGCAGGAGAAGCTCATCTGCAGCCAGCATTCCACGGAGTTCACGTTCACATGAGCACAGGAACACAACAATAAAAGCAACAATGCTAAGGAGTTTCACTACTTAAAAAAAAAAAAAAAAAAAAACACGGTAGCATGAACACACACACAAAAAAAAAAGTCATCGTACTGGCTGTTTTAAAGAAACGAAGGGGGAGTGATGACGGGATGGCGAGTAGGACAGTGTGAGGGGGAATGCAATAGGTACCCGACGGCGCCACATCAAAGTAGGGCACATATGAGGAGACTGTCTGGCACATCTTCCTTACCAGTTTAGTTGTATTTCTGTAACATAAATATTATATTCTTGTATGCTACCTATGTCAGTATGAGCAAGGCAAAGATAACATGCCGGAGAATTACTGGCTGCAGTATGTAAATTAAGTCGCTCAGGAAAAGGTGCAAGAAAGCAACCTAAGCTGACAAGAAAATGGGTCCAGGGAATGGAAACAACCATCAAAGCAGAGGGTTGTAAAGTATCATTGAGGAGAACCACATAAACCTCACCCAGTGAAGTACAACGTGAGGTACTCTGCAAAGAAGGGTCATTTCATCGGTAATTATTAAAAAAAAAAAAAAAAAAAAATGTCTTCACAGTATGTTTTCGTATTTGATTCATAAAACTATATGGTTTCAATTCTACCAATCGGATGGCGTTTTTTTAAATATATTGTTGTTTTACCTCTGAATGATATTAATGCACTCAAGAAATGCTTCTAGTATACGGAATGGGTTCATGGAGGCTACATCTAATCCCTCCGGTCTGTAAAACCTCTCCAGTGCTAAATAAGCCTACCTACCTATAGCCAGACGCCATAATCCCATAAGAGGTGGCCATTCGTCTTTTAGTTGTTTTACGGGAAGGGACACTAACCCTCTGCCAACCCACTTGTTGACACGTATGGAACACTTAGGGAAGATAAATAAGATTGCCTAAATATAGAATCGAAGTTTTCGGAATAAAGAGGTTAAATAACTACCATATCTCAAGTCCCTTTCAAGGTAAATAAAATCGTGTGGCGGCAGGAAGAAATTAGTACAAAGGCATGATGGTGAAGGGGTTACAAAGACTCTTTGTAATACATTCACTATCCAAATATTGATACAGTAGTCTGGCGGAAGAAAAAAAATATATATCAATAGATAAATAAAGATGCCCTAGCACTGTAGGACATCACGGAGATCGATCTATTCTTTGAAGTGCCATAGTTCTTTCACATATTCTTATCCAAGATTTATTTCCTTTTGTTGCTTATTTCACATAGCATGTAACCAAAAAAAAAAAAAAAAAAAAGGACATACGGCTCTACATTCAGTCCTTAGAGTTTTTTCGTGGCTGACATGGTATTCAAGTGTAAATCCATTGTTACAGATCAACATGCAAGATAGAAAGAGGATAATTTTATGCTAGGTAAGAGCAAAACGAAAATAGTTCTTTTCTGAGCTGGATAAACTACCATGACGGAAGCAGCAACAAATTAGAAAAGATGTCCTCGTACAAAACGCGTCAGCCTCTTCACTCCGATGACGTATTGTTAATTTTATTCTTGCTGCGTCCACAAGATTTTATTTAGTTTAGAAGAACTAAATAAAACTGCAGGGGTTAAGTGGACATATCTAACCCCTCTATTTGAAAGAATCTCTACTCAAATAAAATTTCTAGAAGTGAAATTAGAAATGCATCATTGGATCAAAGGCATTAATGATGGCTAGTCCTAACCTATTCACTGGAACAAACCTGCTGTAAGTTAAATAAAATCGTCTGTCGATAGTAAAAGGAGGATTATAAATGATTTAATACGACTGAATTAGCTTAACTATGGATCTGTATAATATCATCGTCACGTCTTTTTATTTTTGTATTTTTAGTTTATTTTAGTTTGCAATCCCCAGGAGATTTTATTTAGCACTGGAGAGACTTTACTATCCTTATCCTTCAGCATGTAGAATTAGATTTCATAGTCATAGTCTACTCTGTAACAAGCAGCCTCGAAAGGACCATAAGGTCTGTTGCTGTTTGCTTCCTTTTGAACTCTATCTCCTCAGTTCTCTTCCACTCTCCGTTCCTCATTCCCCTCCCTTCTTTCCTCTCTCTTCAGTTTCCTTCCATCATCCCATTCCATATTCCCCTCCGTTCCCCCTCTCTCTCCTCAGTTCCATTCATCTCTCCATTCTTCTCTCTCCTCCCCTCTTTCCTCTCTCTCCTCAGTTCACTTCCGCTCCCCAGTTTTCATTACACTCCCTTCTTTCCTCTCTCCTACCCTTTCTCCCTCTCGTCCCCTTCCATTGCCCTCTCCTCCTCTCTCTCCCTCCATCTTATCCCCACCTTCATCCCCCAGCACCACCAGCTACTGTTCTCCCCTTGTCCTTTGGGATCCTACAGTTTTCATCCCTACACCTCCCCTCTCCCCCCACCATGCTTCTTCCTCTCCTCACCACCAGTGCTCCTCTTCTTATCTCTTTATCGTGTCATTACTCTCTCTCTCTCTCTCTCTCTCTCACACACACACACACACACACACACACACACACACACACACACACACTACAGCAATTCTTCACACACATGCATCATGCTCAGTATTGACACCCCTTCCCAATTAGTTCTTCGCCAGCATGGGTAAAAGATAATGCTGGCTCTCGCTCTCATCAAGGGAGAATGTTCGACTCTGCAGTAGACCGCAGGCGGACTATCACGGTTAACCTTTTCTCTGCAATGACGCATTTTCGTTCAGTACTCATGCATGTATCGGACGATGCTACTAAAACTATGAAAAACCTCTGGACGTGAAGGAGTGAATGAAAGCTGCATCAAACCCCTCCCACTGTAAACGTATCCCCGAAGACGAACAAAACTGCCTGGAGATAGAAGAATAAAGGTAACACATCGCCGTAACATACAGTATGCCTTTGAGTCTGTGTCAGGTTATTCAACCAATATCCTGGGAAACAAGACTTCTGCAATACCCAAGTTTCCATAGTGACTTCCCTAGCTGTTACACTGGGTGCTTACCACACCTACCTACCCAGCAAAAAGTGGATGGTCGCTTGAGCTGAATGGCGTCAGCGGGCTGCACCAGAATTTAGACCTTGGCGCTAACAAACCAACAGCTTCGCAGTCTGCGATGCTAACCACCAAATCCACCACGGCTGTAAAAAGTATAAATAAATAAATAAACAAATAAATAAAAATAAAGAAGACGTTACCAGATCAGTAATACCCAAACAAGTTGACATTTTACTGCACTCATTTTGAAACACACGCTGTGAAAAGGATTTTTTGTTGCTGTTTTTCCGTGTCTGACGTAACATGAAAAAAACTGGATACACTTTAGAGTTCGTGTTACTGCGCCGACCGGCGTAACTACAAACAACATTCCGAGCGAGCATACCTTCTTCAAACAGCACCATCACCCCTTGTCTGGTATTTATAGCCTTGACACTGACTCTTGACATTTTTAGGTCCAAATTCAACCACTTGGTCTTCATCTGTTCCTCAGTCATAATTCAAAAATCAGTTTAATTCCATCCAAGGGACTTTCCATAATAGTGCCCATAGACAGATGAACAGACAGACAACCAAACAGACAGACGACAAACCGAGCAAAGAACATAACTACCCTGCGGAGGAAATGGACAGGGAAGGACCACAATAAACAAAAACAAAATCCTTGTTGGCAGTTACTTCAAAACTCTCACCTTTTCCTAAACACTCCTGACCTGACCTGACCCGACCCTTCCCACACTCATTCACGGCGGTTACTTTTGTCCTCACCTACATTTGATGGGTTTGTGGAGGATGAGAGAGAGAGGGAGAGAGAGAGAGAGAGAGAGAGAGAGAGAGAGAGAGAGAGAGAGAGAGAGAGAGAGAGAGAGAGAGAGAGAGAGAGAGAGAGAGAGAGAGAGTTCGGATTTCCTCTATATTGTTCCCAGTTTCTCTCATATTATTATTCTGTCTTTGTTTTTCCTGCATAATTTACGGAACAGTTCCTAATCAATTCCGTTCTCACCTCTCTCACTCACTCTCTCTCTCTCTCTCTCTCTCTGTATGTGAGGGGAGGGAGGGGAAGGTAAGGTGAGGAGGTGAGTGGTCAGGTTTTGAGGGTGAGTCCATGGGTGAGCCTTTTGTTTACTCTTCTTTTTAATGGCTATCTGGAGGGAAGTAGGAAAGGCTAGAGAGATGGAGGAATGAGGGAAGGAGAGAACGGAAGATGGAGAGAGGTGGGGAATGAGATGAGGAAACAGAGATAGGGAGAGAGATGTAAACATTGACAGCACAAGATATAGCGGCAGAGAGTGAAAGAAATTGTAGTAGCGAAGGAGTACAAAAGGGAGTACAAAGGAAAGCAACCAATAATTGATCTTATGGTGCTTTCGAGGCTGTTTGTTACAGAGCAGACTATGACTACGAGATCTAATCCTATATGCTGAAGGATAAGTTTAGTAAAGCAAAGAGGCTCCCCCAGCCTAGCAGTCTGAATAACCTGAAAGAGGATGTAGTAAAGTAAAATGAATAATCAGATCAGTAAATAAATAACGCATGACTTTATGTACGAGTACGTTGAGTTAACTGGCCTTCTGTAGACACAGCATGGAAACTGCACAGTCCACAGTGTGGATGTTCATGGATGGTGGGGCAGCCTTGCCTGGCGCTTTTAAGGTAGGCAGCAGTCAGTCAGGCCCGAGCTCCATTCACTCCATTGAGACAAGGAACTTTCCCATGCGGGACAAGCACACAAGTTACACTCCTGAAGCAGTGACTCCTAGCACATTAAAAAAAAAAATCCCAATGGTGGTCACTTAACTAACAGGGACCCTCAGTGATCCACAGCCCATCACAGATCGAATGTAAGAGTAGTGACCATTAACTCAGGATCCTAGTCTGTGCTTATACTATATTTGCATTTAATAAATTGATCCAGGCTCGGGAATATATATATATATATATATATATATATATATATATATATATATATATATATATATATATATATATATATATATATATATATATATATATATATATATATATATATATATATATATATATATATACAAGCTTTTCACTCAGGAGTAAACATATTAAGCTTGGGGTTAGACGACAGAGACTTATCTAAGCGACCTTTAAAGGTTAGTACTGTATTACAGTTTACCATATTGGAGGGCAGTTTGTTCCATATAATTACAACTCTATCAAAGAAGAAATGTTTAGCTTGATGCGACTGGAATCGTTTGCCTATTATTTTATGTCCATTGCCCCTAGTATAATTAGTGTGATCAACTGTGAAGTATTTATCGACAGCCATGTTTTATCATGTCCTTTGAATATTTTGAATAATTGAATTAAATCTCCTCGAAACCTCCGTTTAGCTAGGGTAATGAGATTCAGGGCTTCTAAACGTTCCTCGTATGGTTTATTTCTCAATCTAGGTATCATTTTTGTCATCCTTCGCTGTACTCTTTCAAGTTTCTCCATATCCTTTTTATAATAAGGTGACCAAAAATAAACGCAATACTCCAGATATGGGCGTACTGAGGAATTATACAGAGTGAGGACGATATTTTCGGATTTATATTCAAATGCTCTACCTACGAATCCAATCAGTTCATTGGCTTTTTTCACAGCTTCTGTACATTGTTTGCTTGGTTTCAGATCGTTGTTGTTATAACTCGTAAGTCTTTTTCATGGTTTACCCTACCAAGCTGGACATTATTCATGTTATAACTAGCTCTTACATTTTTACTGCCGATGTTTAGCACAATACATTTATTGATACTGAAATCCATTTGTCATGTTTGGGCCCAGTTAAACAGTTGAGAGAAAGATTATACCTCTTCTTCTCCTTATTATTATAATTAATATTGCTCATTATAACGAATGAAGAAGTGAAGGAACGTTGTGGGGTAGATGTGGATGTGGTTGAAAAGATTAGGAGAAATACACTGAGGTGGTTTGGACATGTGGAGAGGATGGAGAATGAAAGACTGACTAAGAGGGTGTATGTAGGTGAGGTGGAGGGAGGGAGAGGGAGGGGTAGACCGAGGATGAGGTGGAGGGATGGAGTTGAGAGGTATATGAGGGAGGGGGGGGTGAGCTGGGGGAGGGAGTCAAATGGTGGGTGACAGAGTGACTTGGAGGCGTTTTGTCTGTGGACACCCTTTGCGGGATTAGGGCGTCGGGCTATAGATAGATAGATAGATAATAATAATAATAATAATATTATTATTATTATTATTATTATTATTATTATTATTATTACAGTATTATTATTATTATTATTATTATTATTATTATTATTACACTGAAACTTACATTAGCAACATGGCAAAGGATATTATGCCCTCCACTAAAACTTTTTTTTTTTTTTTTTTTTTTTTTTTTGTTTTCATGCTGACCCTAATTTTTGTTTCGCTTGTTGAGCCCCCCTGGTGGTAAAGGCTGCATCAAAACGTTCAAATTTGGCGTGTCCTAACGTGAAGATAATCGTTTAGAGCCATCAAGACTAGAATTTAAGATATGTTATCAGATTACTGAGCGGACATGACATCCTAGGCTCAATTCATGGCACCGTTTTTAGACAGTTTTCTCATACCGTATTTAACTGGCATTAATTTTAAGAAGGTTTATAATCCATACATTTATTTATAGTGCAATGTTTCAGTAATTTCCACATATACTTTAACTAAGTGAACTTTTGGGGCAAACAACAAGAGCTTTTGGCGTCAACTTGATTATAATATAAAATATACACGGGAAGTTGTAAGATAATTGTGGTTTATAAGGCAAAGTCCTTTTTATAACACGTTCTATGAATAATTTTCTCATAAACTTTTGCTAACATCATCTTTAGGGAAGGCACAAAGGCTTCTTGCGTCTATTTACCGATAATGTAAAGTATATGCTTGAGTCTGTAAGAAAATTGGGCATGAAAAATAAGACTCTATTTACAACACCTTTGTCAAATAATATTCTCATATGCTCTAATATAACTCTTAGGGAAAAAATACGGCGTCTTTTTGTGTCTATTTGCATCTACTGTAAATGCTTAAGCCAGTAACAAAATGCGGGCTTTTACACCGAAGTCCTGTTCACAGCACGGTATTTTAACAATTTTCTCATTAATTTTTAAGATGGCATAAGTAAGGGGCTTTTGCTTGTATTTGCCATTGATATACGATTACAAGGGAAAATCTGCATAAAGCGTCATAGGAGACCGATCATCTACTCCTCAGGATAAGAGGGACTGGGTAAGAAAATTCATATCATTAACCAGACAGGAGAGATAAAGAGTTTCATAAACCAAGGCCCGTTTTTATAAGGGACTCTAAGCAACAGGGGGTTATAAACAACAAACGATTTAAATCAGAGGAGTCTCAACCAAAAACAAGTGCCGGAAAAACTGGGACCCGTATTTGTAAAGGTTTCTAACCAGCAGAGGATGCTAATCAATATAGCCCTTCAGATACTAGACTCCATACTGACCAGTAAAGTGCGCTTTGTGACGAGCGAGCGAGCGTTTTTACATACGCCTATCATCATACTTTCATCTTGGTGTAAACTTTCAACAATTTTGATGAGGTAGTTTAACAATAACAGAAGAATAACTGAGCTAAAATAGTTACATTCTCATGTTTTCTCTCACTCAAATTTTCTTTCTGGATGTGCAAATAGCGAGGCGCCGTAGCATTTATCACAGGCGCAATGTTCAGTTCTCTGCTCCCGACGTGCCGTGTCAACGAACTGCGTCTGTAAATGCTTGACTATTGATCGAATGATAAAACCCAGAAATGGGGCGATTACCCTTGCTGATTTCACCCCTGAAACACAGGGGGAAAAAAATGTAAAATTATGAGTATAATATCCAATATTTAAGTGTTAACATTCATGCAACAAAACGTAGCGTTACAAAAAAAAAAAATCATTTAAAATTTGATTTCATAGTGGTGCATGTCAATTGATGTCCTCGGTACATTCCCTTGGAAAGCTGGGATTCTAAGGGATTTCTTTGGTCTCATGAGTATATATATATATATATATATATATATATATATATATATATATATATATATATATATATATATAAACAAAATTTACTGAATGCATCTTCTACCTGCTGAAAGAAACTCTTCTCTATCTCACACAGTAGAAAAGTTATTAGCCTCTGAAAACTATATCTGTCGGGTCGTGTCGTCTCGGGCCGGGCCAGGTCGTGTTAGACAGCTCATTTCTCAGCTGAACGTAAACATCGCTTCGCTCGCTGCACTCGCTAGCTTGTAATAAACGTTCCGATCCACTTTTTTTTAACGATTAGCAAGTCTCCACAGTCCCCAGAAAAGTACAACCTTATCAGAAATTATATTGTTTAGACATATTTTTTTACTTTAGCATTCATTTGTCCTTACAGTTAAGTGTCAGATGTGGTAAAGAACCACATAATTTCTTTGGCCTTCTTCCTCTCCTTTTTATTGTCTAAAAATTTAGGACAGGTTTTCGTAACATGATACTTTTATATTTCACCATAGCACATCTTTTACAAATATTTTTTATATGACATTTCCTACATTACGAATCAAGAGCTTCCCGGTATCCTATTTACGAGAAACTTATCCGAAAATCAATTAAACCTGTACTGAAATTTATTATCTAATTACAGATTTGTTTCTTTAAAAATTTTACGAAAATTTCTTCCTTAAAATTTTAACCCTCGTTATACTTAATTGGTGAGTTTTATCTGGTGTGTCTATTTATTTATTTTTTTGTCTAGTGAGTTTGTCCAGTGAGAGTTTATCCGGTGGGAGTTTGTCTGGTGAGAGTTTGTCCGGTGAGAGTTTATTTGGTGAGAGTTAGGCTAATCCTGTGAGAGTTGATCTAGTGAGAATTTATCCGGTGAGAGTTTATCCAGTGAGAGTTTGTCCGGTGAGAGTTTATTTGATGAGAGTTTATCAGGTGAGAGTTTGTCCGGTGAGAGTTTATCCGGTGAGAGTTTATCATGTGAGTTAACGTCCTGTAAATTTTTCCCCAGTGCGCTTTTCTCCGGTGAGACTTTGCCTGGTGAGTTTATGCAGTTTTTTTTTTTTTTTTTTTTTTTTTTTTTTTTTTTTTTTTTTTTTTAAGGGGAGTTTGTGTTATACCGCCAGGAAAGTACAGTAAACAGCAACAAATTTATTAGTTCTTTTGTGGCTGCCTGCTATAGGTTCTGTTGTAAATAAGGTAACTCCTCTGAGAATCAAAGAAAACGATAGCAAATTTGACAGGCTCCTGATGATTGTAATTTTTCCTTTCTCCCTCCCTCCTCCCCGAACGATGTGTTGTGTGTTAGTAAGCAGGGGAATAAATCATCGCAGCAGAATAGCGGTGACAAATCAGCCGAACAGGAGGTTTCTGCATAATGGCGTAGGAGGGGTGAGAGACGTGGTGCGGGGGAGGGAAGGGTAGAGGTGAGAGAGAGGAAAATGGGGGAGGAGGTAATGGTTAGGGGTGAGGGAAGAACGGGGAGAGAAAGAGAAGGGGGGGGATAAGGAGGATAGAATAGAGAAATGGGGAGAGGGTAAAGGTTGTGGGAGACAGGGTGGGAGAGGGAGAGAGAGCGTGGGCTGGGGTAAGGGAGAGAAGAATAGAGGGGAGTGGAGGGAAAGTTACAGAGAGGAGAGGGAGAGACTAAAGAACTGATAGAAGAAGATGAAATGTGAGAAAGGAGGGTAAGGCAGAGGAGGGAAACGAAAGAAAAAGGGAGGGGGAAAGAAAGATTGAGAAGGGGAAGATGGAGAAGCTTTGACTCGAAAGGAGAAGAGAGGATTAAGAAAGATGAGGAAGTTTTGGAGGATAGGTTGGAAGGAAAGAGTGGTGAAATAGTGTACTTCGTCTCACTTTCCTCTTACCCTTCCACCTCGGAAAAAAGCAACAGAGAAGACAGAGTGTAGAAAAGAAGTGAGATAACGAAAAAAGAAAAGAAGAGGAAGGAAAAAGAAGGGGGAAGAAAAGGAGAAAGAGATAATGAAGAGTTGGGTTGTGGGTTAAGGGTGAGTTAGCATACAGATCTCTTCCCTAGACCAGCTGCTGAATAGAGAGAGAAAAGGAGAGAGGGTAAGAGAAGAGTAAGAATAGGAAGCTAAATGAAGATGAAGGGACGAGAAAACACGAGGAGGATGTGAGGGGTAGGGGTAAAAGAAGAGGATCGGGTGTAGGTAGAGGAAGAGAGGAGAGGATGTACAAAGGAGTTCAAAGGAGTACAAAGGAAAGCAAACAGCAATAGACTTGTTGGTCCTTTCGTGGCAGTTTGGTATAGAGAAGGTTGTAACTAACAAAACTATTCTACCAATCAGGGATAAGGATAGAAAATGGGGAAGACCCCCTCCACCCACCAAACCGTCCAGCCGAAGCCGGCAGGAAATAGGGTGACGGATCATCATGAAGCATAGAAAAACTGTAAATGAAATTTCATAGGAAAGAGGAAAACAATTCTTATTATATAATATCTATCTAATATGTAATTCTAAATTTTTTATAAATGTTGTTCTGGAGGTTAATTAATCAGGGCTTTGAAATAAAAAATTTAATTGGCTTACACATTCAGAAGTGCATTATTCAAGTGTAAACATATCAAGTAGGGGGGTTTGAGGACAGATACTTATCCAAGCAACCTTTAATGGTTAGTACTTTATCTCAGTTTACAACATAGGAGGGTAATTTGTTCTCTCTTCACTGATCCATCTGGTGAACAAGCTTACATCTTTCTGTCCTTAATGACCTAGATCAGCTTGTACAGCACCGTACTTCCGTATCCTTGGCCGCCTTGGAGAGAGCTCCAACATAACTGACCTCTTTCTTACAACTAGTCCTTCTGCTTACACTGTTGATCGTTCCTCTCCGTTGGGCTCCTCCGATCATAACCTTACTACCTTAATCTGTCCTATCGCTCTGGTACGGCCTGTGGAGCCACCAAAGAAACGTCGATTGTGGCACTTTGGAGCAGCATATTGGGAGGCCCTCAGGCAGTACTTCTTTGATTTTCCCTGGAATGATTATTGCTTCTATGGCAGGGAGCCATCTGAGTGTGCCTTTGTGCATTATAGAGGTTATTCTCTTGGACATGGAAGCATACATTCCTTTTTCATATCCTCTGGCTAACGCAAGAAAGCCTTGGTTTAATCACGCTCGTTCTAATGCTGTCCACATCAAGGACAGGGCCTATAAAAGGTACCAGAGCCAAACCACCCCTGAATCACATCTTTTTTATGTTTCTTCTCGGAATCGTGCCAAGTCTGTTCTTTGCTCTGCTTATAATAATTTCATCCGTACTAAATGCTCTCAACTCTCCAACTCGAATTCTGGCACCTTCCCAAAAACCTTGCTAACAATTTTACCTCATTATCTTTCCCTGCTCTTTTCTACTCTGATGGCTCTGTAGTTATTTCTTCTACTGATAAAACAGATCTCTTTGCTCAGACTTTCTCCTCCTATTCCATCTTAGACGATTCCGGTGCTGTTCCACCATCACTTCCCCTCTCCGACTTCCTCATGGCTGATATTAAAATTTCTTCAGCTGATGTATTTTCTGCCATCACAGGACTCAATACTAACAAGGCATATGGGCATGATGGGATCCCTCTTGTTGTCCTCCAAGAAATGTGCTTCTGTTCTTACACCCTGCCTAGGTAAACTCTTTCGCCTTTGTCTATCAACTTGTACCTTTCCTTCTTGCTGGAAGTTTGCTCTCATTCATCCAGTCCCAAAAAGGGTTGTCATTCCCAACCCTCTGACTGTCGTCCAATTGCTTTAACATCTTGTGTTTCCTGTGTACAGTACAGGTTTCTCTCTTCATTCTGACTTGCCGTAAGTGCTTGGGATAGATTAAAAGCATCTACTTGCCCGAGTGCCAGGGGGTTAACTCATCCTCTTGATGCCCACAGTGGGGGCGGAGGGACGTTGGTTACAAGATTGTGACAACGTGAGTTAACTTTTACCTGGTCGTGGTGTAGTGGTATGCTGCCTGGCTCTCACCTGAGAGTCCCTGGTTCGATTCCCAGCATACTGGTAATTTACCAGATGAACTCTCCTCCTCTTACTGGCTCCCTTCAAGCTCTGTCTCTCCGCCTCATTGTTGCATCTTTATCTCTTTTCCATCGCTGCTTCAATGGTTACTGCTTCTCTGAACTGTCTGCTTGCATCCCTCCACCTCTGTGACGGGCACGTAGCACCCACCAAGCAACAAACTCTAATGCAAGAGTTAACCAAGTTAGCTCCCAGTCCTTAATTTTTGCAATTGGTCAACTCTGGATCTGTCTTCCTCTGTCTGTATTTCCTACTTCCTATGATCTCCAGTCTTTCAAATGCAGTGTGCCCAGGAATCTCGAAATGAACGGATATTGAATTTGGCTCTCCTTTGTATTTTTTTTTCTTAGAAGGAACAGTTTGCAGGCTCATGGCCTTTGGTTCCTTCTTTCTCCCCCTCCCCCAAAAAAAAAAAA
>NC_136966.1:1324524-1389524 GCF_032717465.1 Coenobita brevimanus | reverse complement strand
GAATCATGGCTATAGGCAACCACACAAACAGGTAAGTAAACAAATTAGACTTAAGTGGGAACATATTAGAGTCGAAGAGAAAATTTGTGTTGACCAGGTGTCTGTATTATTGTCGTTTGTAATAAGAAAACTTTATCACGGCAGAGTGTTGTATAAGTCTTTCAGTATTACTGGGTACTGGTATTTATCTAATAACAGCAGTTTCTAAATATTAATGGAGATTTTTATAGTCCTACGACTCTAGAGGAAGGCTGTGTGTAGGTCGATGTGAAAGGAGGCATGTAAAAAAATAAACACAAATACATAAAAGGATAATTGCGGTAGTTTGGCTACCGTACATGGAAGGAATGCAATATTCTGTTGAACACTCTCGTATTTATACTGTATATTAAGGACACTACAATATGATGATGATGATGATAATGGGATGATGATGACTGCATTGCCAAGTACCAAGTTGTCCATTTAATAGAGAGAGAGAGAGAGAGAGAGAGAGAGAGAGAGAGAGAGAGAGAGAGAGAGAGAGAGAGAGAGACAGACAGACAGACAGACAGACAGACAGACAGGCAGAGACTTCGAAGTCCAGAAAGGCTTCCTATATACTGTACTCTCTCTCTTTCTCTCTCTCTCTCTCTCTCTCTTAAATGTGTCTTAAGTGGTGGTGGTCGTTGTTTATGTGCAACGATAAAGATCGGCTAAGGTGCGTCGGGGGTCAGACAAAATGGAGAGAGAGAGAGAGAGAGAGAGAGAGAGAGAGAGAGAGAGAGAGAGAGAGAGAGGAGGGAAATGGGTGGGAGGGAAAGGTAGGAAAAGATAGAATAATGAAGAAAGTGCAAAAACCATAAATCAGTAGTAGGGATGAAAATGAAGACGGAAATATGAGACCCAGTCAAAGAGGTAATTATGTTTTTGGAAAATACTTGAGATCTTAATTGAGGAAAAATTATGAATACGGAAAATATAAAGGAAGATGTAAAGAGTGGCCATCTACGCTGGGTGATCTGCGTTTTGTGAACGGGTCAGTCAGCGTTATCAGTGCCTCTTCTACGTCATTAATTCATTTATTTCCTTCCTACTGCCAATACCACACCCACGCCCACATCAGCAGACAGAGCCGTCTCCACAGTGCAATATATACCATTATCGGTGTTTCTGGCGAAGAGCTCAATACTGACCACCTTGTATGTAACAGAAATATAGAAATGAATGTTGTGGCCGATTTTACTGGGAATGTATGCTGTTGGATAATTCTCTTACTTTTAATGCCTTTTCTCTTCCTTCCACCCTTGAACCAGTTTCATCGTGGTAGAAATTAGGAGTGATGTCATGATGATGATGATGATGATGATGAAAAGGGAGAAAGAAATGAGAAAAGCAAAGAGAAAAATGACATATAAACAAAGTAGGATGATGAATTATGAAGTATAGGTGAAGGAAATATAAAAGAGAAGAGAAACAGATAAATTCAAAGTGACAAGCAAGAAGAAAGAGAAACTATAAATAGGTGTGACTTTATTAAAACAAGACAAGAAGAAGAGTTTAGAAAGTAAATACAATATTCCACGTGTTCTCTTACACAATGAGAAGCGATAGGCGTATTTGAAAAACCAGTCTAGGAAGGTCCAGTTACAGAGTGACGTGATAGTTGTAAGTGCGAGGTGAGACTGTTGGTAGAGCTTGTGGTGGTGGTAGTGGTGGTAATGGTGCTGGTTGCAAATGCAGCTGTGTTGTTGTTGATGGTGGTGGTTGCATTGGTGGTAGTAGGTGTGGTAGTGTTGATGGAGGAGGTGGCTGCGGTTATACCGGTAGTAGTAGTGGTGGCGATGATAGGTGTAGGTGGGTTTAGGTTATGTCTTATTAGGTTAAGTTGTTTTGGTGGTGGTGGTAAGTGTGGACGTAGAATGTTGGTAGCTATGGTGGTAGCTGTAATGGTGTAGGTGGTGGTGGCAGTGGTCACTGTTGTAGTGGCTCTGGTGGTGGCAGTGGTGGCAGTTGTGGCAATTTTGGTTGTGGTAGTAGCAAGAAGTTGTTAGTTTTGTGGTGTGGTAGATGTACTAGTAATTGTTGTTGATGAGCTAGTGGTAGTACTGTGGTAGTGGTCGTGGTGTGGTATTGATTGTAATGGTGGTTGTCGTGGTAGCTTTGGCAGAGCGTTTGTAGACGTTGCTGGTGGTGGAGGATGTGGTAGTGTTTTTGTTAATGGTGTTTTTGTAGCAGTTGTGGTAATATTTGTTATTATAGTAGCGATGATGGTGCTCATAGTATGGCTATGGTTGTGGTGGTAGTGAAGCAGTTGTAACATTGGAATGAAATAACTGTCGAGGTGTTAAATGCACTTTAAAGTTAATAGATATTCCTACTTCACATCTTTCTTAATCGCCGTGATTAGACATACGCGGGTTAGTCAGCATGCAGTCTCCGTTTCCCTAACCACTCTCCTCCCTCCATTCCCATTCCTCTTCTTTCTCCTGCTTCCTTTCTCTTCCTTCATCTCTTCCTTTCTATTCCTTCCTTATTTTGCCCATTCATCTCGCTTACTTCTTTCCTGCATACCTCTTCTTCTCTATGCTTCATTCTCACACCCCCATCTTCATTACCTTTTTCTTTTCCATCCTTCCCCCATTCTTCCCCTCCTTCTCCCCTATCTTCCTCCTTGCCCCCTTTCTTCTTCCCTTTCCATCCTCCCCCCCTCTTCTTCTTCCCTTCCCATCCTTCCCCCATCCCCTTTCCCCTTCCCCCTCTCGCCTCGCCCCCATCTTTCCACAATAACCCTTCCCCCTTGTTGTTTCCTTCCTTCTCTTTATCCATCCCTCTCTTTTCCCTCTCTCTTCCTCTGCTTCACGTCAGTACCCATTCTTTCCCCTTTTTCCCAGATGCATTTCTTCTTTCCCCCTTTCTTCTTGCTTTCCTGTACTTATCTTCAAGTCATAATTAAATACAACAGATATAATCTTCTCTCACATCAGAAGGTCTGGTTCCGTTTGCTTTCCTTTGTACTCTTCACTTTATACTGTACCCTTTCCTTTTTCCAACTTCCCTTTCCTTCTTCCCTCTTCTCTTCCATTCGTTTTCTCTTCTTTCTTCTTCCTTCCCCTCTCTCCACCTACTTTCCTCCTAACCTCAGCCCCCCTCCTCAGTGCACCATGCGGAAGCTAACACCTCGGGGATCTTAGTGGTGATATGCGTGGCCCGTCACCCCACACCACACGCTACACTGACTTTGCCAGTACGTCACTCTTGCTTCAGTACGTTCCTTGACCCCTCCCGAGACTCACTGAACCCCTCCCCACTCCCACCTCTTACCGAACCCTTTACTTTCATTCACTAACCCCGTTATCTTCCACTCACTAAACTCCTCTTTTACTCACTACAGCCCTCTTTACTTACTAGCTCGTCCTTCCATTCACTAAACAGTTCCCACTCACGATTCACTGAAAAGGTCTTCTTTCATTTTAAAATTAAATTTTCTCTCTTTCCGCGCTACTTCGTAACTCACCCTCCCTCCGTTCCCGGTCACTGAAACCTCTCTCCTCCACTCTTTCAGTCCCTTCCTTCCCTTCCCGGGCCATGTCACTACAGCAATTTTGATCTGACTTAACGAACATCCTTAACTCCTCTCAGCTCAGTTAACAGCAAAAAGTGTAGTCAAACTGGACGACCAGTTTGACATGTAACAAATCAGACTCTTTCCTACGCCATTCGAGTACCTTATACATGAATAACTTAGTATTCACACTGGGAGTATTAGACTAGTAACCAAAGAGACTCATTCCTACATCATAAATTATCCAAGGTTCATTGAACTTCATTCAGCCACGGCTAAATATTCAAGTTGTGGGAGTGGCCCAGTGAAAACAAACCATCAATGCTGTGTGTGTGTGCGTGTGTGTGTGTGTGTGTGTGTGTGTGTGTGTGTGTGTGTGTGTGTGTGTGTGTGTGTGCTATGGGGTGCCATCTAATCTCACTCTCTCTCTCTCTCTCTCTCAAGTCCAGTCCAGTGAATCAGTAACAGAGTACCATTAGCATCATGCTCCACCCAGCAGGTCACCATGCTAAGTACATTAGGTAGCAGTTGAAATGGAAGCACGAGAGCTGAGAAGGATATATTAGGCTTTCCACATTTTTCTAATTTTCATTATCGATACCGTCATCTCTGCATCACCAACATCAGAGGATTTCATTCAGATAAAGGAGGACCTCTCGTGGTGACTGGTTAAAAAAATTAGTCACCATTAACCTCTTGAATACGATGACATCAAATCTACTTCAGACTAACATCATGTTGTAAAGATGAGGTGGTGTACTCACGCGTAGGTGGGGAGAGCCATGCTGACGTCAGCTGGTGGCCACAACCCGCCTGCCTGCGCTGAAATGCCTACCAGAGAATATTGTGCTGCTGCGTTATTGTACAGTTCTTCTCTGTTCAGAAATATTATATAGCATCCAAACAATGAAAATGGATAGTAAACTGTTTCTAATCTTATATATACCCGTTCATTTTATGATTATCCTAAATAGTAGTGGTAGGTGGTGACGACCATCATCCACTCACTTGATGTAGTGCTGTCTACTTCTTCCTTAGCCTCTATCATTCTTTTTCTGTGCCTGCCCTCCTCTCTTCCTATTTCACCCATCTTTCCTGTCGCTTCTTATTGCTTCTCATTCCTTTACAGGTGGCCTTACATTGAGTGACAAGCCAAATGGTTTCCTGTAAGCCAAAAAACCATTTACAACGCTGGGTGGTAACCATGTAACCAAACAATACGTGCTCCCTACGTGTCAACAAGTGGGTTGGTAGAGGGTTAGTGCCCCTCCCAGTAAAACAAATAACTCAAAGTCAAATGGCCACCCCTTACAGGATTATGGCGTCTGACAATAGATAGATAGATAGATAGACTTTCGTAGGAAACGCTTAAGAGTATAAAACCAAAGAAGCTGAGGAGATAGTCTGTTCTATTACATAGACACATTTTCTGCATAATAAAGTATACACATAAGAACATTAAGAGAACTGGATAACTTGAGTAGGATACGCGTATTCTACTGCTGAAATAAAACAAGTTTGTATACAGTAGACGTCATCATTAGTAACACGAATATCCTCTCTTTTGTCTCCCCCTATTTGAGCTTTTCTCGCTCTGTCTTCTCCTTCCTCTGTTATTTTCTCCCTCTGTCCCTTCTCCCTGTTTCTCTTTCCTGCTTCGCTATACTTAAGCCCAGTCTTCTCCTTACGAACTCCCTCGATCTCCCTCCTCTGTCCCTCCCTCTCCATCTCCTTTCTCCATACCTCCTTACCCTACCTTCCTACCCGTCTCTCCCTCATTCTCCTATCTCCATCTCTCACTCCTTCTATGTCCTCTGTCTCTCCCTCACCCTGCTTTCTCCATCTTTCGCCCCGTGTGTCACTTCCTCCCTCTGTTGCTTTCTCACTCCATAACCGTCTGCACAATATCTCTCCCTCACTCTATCTCCACCAATTAGTTCTTCATAAGCATTGACATCTTCCAACTGTATTTCCTTGATATTTCCATTCTCAGGTATATGCTAAAAAAAAATTATCTATAGGGAATTAGGTTTTTTCATATTTAACGACAAAATCAGTAAAATAACAATACAGTTCCTATATCCACTCCACTCCTCCATCTTTTCCTCTCGTTCTGAAGACCGTAATATAATACCAAAGCGCAAAAGTATGGTCTAGTATCCGATTGCCGATGATTTTTTGAAGCATGGATTATAATAAAACACGTCTGTCTCTTCCGTAACGTTGCTGCCTACACTCTGTAATGTGGGATGCAGACTCTTCACATCTAACAATGAATGTGACAGGTGTTCCATACATGACAAAAACAGATTAATGACTTGTTTGCATATTTGTGTTCCCAGTTTAAATGATACGGTTCTCAGCCTTTTTCTCTTTCTCCCCAGCCCGACCCAATCATTAGCATCTCCAGCTCGTGTGTGGCAGCTGAGGGGAGATGAGCCAAGAGGGGGAGAGACGCAGTAAATTTCAGATCAGCATTTAACCTGAGACTCCGTGACGTGAGGGAGGGAAAATTACGATCACGGTGAGGATCGGGTACAGTGGTGTCCCTGTTGCCATGACGATGCCCCTAATCAAAACAATGGCATCCTTGTTGTCTTGACGGCGAGAACATCTGGAGGAAAAATATCGCCCCAGACTTCTTCTTACGCTACGGGAAGGGACAAGGCGGGTATTCAAGATGATGACTCGCAAAACACAGCGTTGAGGGAGGTTTCTTTGTATAGTTATGGGAAGACCACACACACACACACACACACACACACACACACACACACACACAAGCGACAGATGTCAGATGGTTAAAACAGTGAACCAGACGCTACACCTTCATTTACCCTTACTCCATGATGCACGAGGAGCCTCTCAGTTGCAGGTCAGCAAAAAGTCATCAGGCTCGCTTTAGTTCGAGAGAGGAAGATTGAAGGCCAGAATTAACATTTTCTAATGCTGTCCAAGTACGAAATGGATGAGTGTAGAGAGAAGTGTATGTGAAAGATGCAATGTTGTATCGTCTATATTTGTGATTGCATGAATGAATAAATGAATGAATGAATGAATGATAGATGGACTCACTGGCTGCTTTACTGACTAACCAACTGACTGACAGAATGAATGAATAAATGAATGAACGAACGTATGAATGAATGGATCACTGATAGAACTCCTGACTGACTGACTGACTGACTGAGAAACTGAATGAATGAATGAATGATTGCTTGATAAATTGACGGACTAATTGACTGACTGACTGAATGAATGAATGGTTACTGGACTGAGTGAATGAATAAGTAAACATATGAATGATTAAAAGAATGAACGAATGATAGAATGGCTGACTGACTGACTGACTGAATGAATGAATGAACGGTAGTAACTGGCGTGTGCATGATCAACACGGACGGGTAGCTGTCCAGGATCAAGACGATGTCTAAGGGATATGTGAGAGAGGGTCATGTGTTGTCGGAATAGGTAGACAGGTAAACGAAGACAGAGAGTGAGTGAGGGAAGAAGACATAAACAGTGAAAAGCAAAGTAATAAAGTCAGAGACACGCAAACAAGGCAAAAGGCGACATATAGACATTAACTGCCGGAAGGATTACGGCAGAATAGATGAAAGACAGACACACAGAGATGGTGTGGAGGGGAGGAGAGAAATGCAATAATAAGTAAACCACAGCCGATCCAGGAGACTGACAGGCAGACAGGAAAACGGCTTTGACCACACAGAAACAAAGAGAATGAAGGTGAAGGGAAGTGAGGGTAGGGGAGAGAAAGGGGAGAGACACAAGAAAAGGAAGATAAACTAACATGTGGGAAAAGTGTGCGAAAAACACACACAAAAAGAAACAGAAAAAGAGATCAAGGGGAAGGGGTGAAAAAGAAGATAAAATTAAAGATACAGATACCAGCAGTCAGATTAGAGAGAGAGAGAGAGAGAGAGAGAGAGAGAGAGAGAGAGAGAGAGAGAGAGAGAGAGAAATTGGTCATTCTAGATAAAAAGAACTACAGGCGTTGATAAAGTGAAGAGACTCAATTCCCACACGTAGTATTCAGCACAATAATGGTAGATTAGGGACCTTTAAAAATACCTCCACGTTGTTCAGGCTTGTCATATATTCCCTCAGGCTCCTGTGACTCACTCTCAGGTGAATGAAATCGTCTGGCATTAAACAAACCAGAATAATGGACTTGTACCGACCATGAGAGGGTTAATGGTGACATAATTAACACTCTTAGGCTTCTCCATATCATTTGATATTTGCTGGAGTAAAATACTAGAGTTCTTCCAACCATGAGAGGAGTAATGAAACAGATATGTGAAAGGCTGTTTCTACGTATAATGCAATGGCCACTCTGGTAATGTATACTGTATATTTCTTTATGATGTCTATTGCCTTTCTGATGATTTTCAATATTACATATGTTATCGAGAGAGAGAGAGAGAGAGAGAAGAGGTATATTATATTGACAACACACCCACACTGCCTTTCCCCCGCCACCAATAATGCAACAAACATGGTATTGCCAATAAATTGCTTGCACTGGGTTTTCCTGCTCACTCTTATTTCTTTTCCTGCTAGGTGTGTGCATGACCTATTATAATATGTGCTCGGAATGGGTTTCATAGATAGATGTTAGTTGTTTCCTTAACCTCTTCAGGAGAATTATGCTGGTCATTTACCCCTGAATACGGTTCGTTTTTGTAGAGAAATATAAGCTTTTTCTTAACTTCAATTTGTTAAAGAAAAGCAAAATGGACTAGACTATAGTAGCATATAAGAACCATATACTTCGGAAGTGATAGAATGTAAGTGGATTATTCTTTTTGTTTGGCTTTTTCCATCATCGAAACATTTACAGTTGGACATGATCAAGGTTAACTTAACGCGAAATACCAGATAAACTTACATTTATTTGGACGCACATTATTTGCCATATATTTAGATTCATGCAAAAGATTTATGTTCCCTTAACCTCTTCAGTACGATAAAGTCTTTTTGTGTGTTTTTCTTGCAGTCATAAGACATTTTAACTTATACTATTAGCAGACTTTTTTCAAACTGGGGCTGTACTTAGATACTTTCCTAAGCCTAAGTTTTGCATAAAACTGGTTGTGCACAATTATGTCTTCACTTATCGTTATTGTTGTCGCGTAACCCTGGTCTGTCTAGCCGAGCACACCTGCTGACTACAGATAAGCATCTGCTTCTGTGTGGCTGTCCTACAGGTACAGTACAATACATAAATCGTGGAAGGGATCTGATGCTTCCATATGGTAGACAGTGCCTCACCAGGGTTGAATCAAGGTCCATACCACGGTAGTAGGTGCCGGGAAATAACTGAGGAGGTATGGCTCCCGAGTGGACGCATCAGTTGCTCCACCCAGAGTGTACAGCGCTACCACGTGTAGGCTCCTCGTCAGTGCCAGCCATTTCAGTCAGATAAAGCTGACCATTATTCTGAGAAGTTATAGAAAAGCAAAACACTATTTGGTAATAAGTTAACTGTTTTTTAGCCTTATTTATCACGTAAATGGTTGTGATCCTTTATAAACCCTATCTACGAAGAGGATAGATATAGCCATCAGTTATCTCTTCAGTACAAGAGCCTCCCCTTAACTTCATAAAAATGTAAGTATCCTCAATAAACTATTTAACCCCTTGGTGCCCAGCGTGCAATATAATGGACAGGACTGGGCATTTTCAAAATTCAATAATGAAGGGAACCCCGGGGTAGGTATCTATGAGCTTCGCGACTATGAGCCGATAGGCGGAGGACGGTACGCTTAGTACCCGTCCAGCAAAATCCCTCTCACAGGAACTCTGGCCACTAATCGGTTAAAGATGCCTCCACATTGAAAAGATTAATATTCATTTAACTCGTATTCTCTGGACCTACAGAAGAGATATTTGTGCGCACAGAAGAAATATTTGGGAGCGTGGTTGACATATCTGTATGCACTCAAGACCAATTGAACGCGTTCTATCTGCAGCCAGACGCCGTAATCCCTTACAAGGGGTGGCCTGTCTTTGTACCTGTCTTTCCATTTGTCTCTGTCTGTCTGTTTGTCTGCCAGTCTGTCTGTCTATGATCTGATCCCTGAGCTCATCTAGGAAAGCCAAGGAAAAAAGAAAGAAAGAAAAAAAAAAAGCTTCTCCTTCACCTGTCACTCTACCCATCCCTGCCTTGTGGTGTATTCCTCCTTTATCTTTACGTCTCTAATTGATTCTAATGTTCAAAAATGTTTGACGCCCAATTTCGCCCATTTAGTCTGATACCGTACTTCTTATTTTATTTTTGTTGTCACCAGAAAATTTTATTCAAGTTAGGACAGACCTCTTGTACTGGAGGGGTTAGTTAATGTTATATCAATCCCTCCATTTCGAAACATCCATCCAGAGCTGAATGAAATCGACTGGTGGTGCCTCAAAATGAAAAAGACGCCATTTGACTGAAGGTACGGGCCCCCGTTCTTTTCATCCATTCCAGACACATCTGTTAGAATAACTTTTTTTTTTTCCCTTTTTTTTTCTGCTGATCGCTTTTCCGTCTGATACTATTCCTTTACTTATTCGCCTGTTTGTTTCGAACATGGTACAATTGTCATCATCATCATCATCATCCGGACCTCTTTTCCCACCCTAGGGCAGGGTGAGGAGCGTCCAGACAACCCAAATTTGCCCAGTCCAATGGGCCACGCTTCCATTCACTCACCATTCAAGCCCCCGGAATCCTGGCTCTATCGGATACGCCAAAAATATTCCCAACGCACTGTAGGTTCACATAAACATATCCGATAGAGTCAATAAGGAAACTGTCACGTTAAAAAGGGGTGCCAAATCCCTGAACACGCGCTTCTCCTGACAATATTCATCCAGCCAGCTCGATCTCTTGTCAGTCCCCAAGCCTCACTGACTTCCAAACCTTTCTTCCTCACACGCTAATCCACCATATCTCTCCTTGGCCTACCTCCCCTCCTCCCTCCTTCAAATTCACTTAGATATACTCTTTGCACCACTCTATTGTTATCCATTCTCTCCACATGACCATACCATCTCAGTACACTCTCTCTGATTCTGGTGTCCACAGACTACCTCACTCCACATCTTTCACGAATCACATTATTTCGTATCCTATCCACTCTCTCTACTCCACATAGATTTCTCAGCAGTCTCATCTCCACTGCACTCACTCTTTACTTTTCATTTTCATGCCACACCAGAGTCTCACATCCATATGTTAAAGTGTGCACTTACACTTTTTCATGTAAGCCTCGTGCAGCTGCAACACTCAAGCCTCTGTTTCACATCAAGGCCTTCATTGCACTAGCTACTTCTCTTCCTTGTGTCACTCTACTTTCCACTTCCTTTGCACATTTTCCTCTCGTTTCTATCAGTGTACCCAGGTATTTGAACTCTTTCACCAATTCCAGTCTCTCCATTCACTGTAACATCACACTGGGAGTCACCTTCTCCCTCAGTAACCATTACTTTACTCTTCTCTTCATTTACTCTCAAGGCACGACGCTCACAGCCATCAGCGAAACTCTGCACTAGTCTACCAAGTTCTTGTCAGGTATTTGCAAGTATCATCAGCATACAGCAAATCTGAGATATTCCATCCATCACCATTCATTACCAACGCCATCCCCCTGTCCATTACTCGTGTTTATACTTCTCTCATCGCCCCATATATATACAGTATATATATATATATATATATATATATATATATATATATATATATATATATATATATATATATATATATACTGTATATATAGATGTATGTATGTATGTATGTATATTGAACAAGAGAGAGAATGAGTGACAGATGGGGGGGAGGGATGGAAAGGCGGACAGAATGAGGGGGGGAGGGGGAGGATCAAGTGTACCAACTCTTACTGCGTATTCACGCAGTGCCAGTGATGGTTGCAAAGAGTATCGAAGCATGGGGTGCCAAGAATTATTTTAGTGGGTGTACAACGTCCCCTCTCTTGGCATGCGCTCATAAAGCACACTTTATTGGTTTGTGAGGGATCCAGGGAGATATGTGCACTTGGTCTTCTGACCCCAGTCATCCTCAGCCCTTGGTCTCCTTGGGGTCTGCATTGTAAGTGGCTTTGGAGACTCCCAACAACTCTTCCTTACCGAATTATCTTGCACAAAACACCTCGGTATCCTTAAGTATGCCATTAATGTGAACTATGCTGATGTTAAAACCATACAAATAATATACAAAATCATGTCATAATGAAAATAGGAAAATACGTCAATGAATACGTGGTGCTAAGCAGCCTCCTATGCCGCCGATAATACGAAGCTGAGGTTAAACTCCATAAGCGAGAAGACACAGCCTTTCTTTTAATTATGCTGCTGTGACATGAAGGAGTCAAGATGCATCCAACTCTTCCAGTTTGATATGTCTCTCTGAACCAAAACATAATCGTTGCAAGAGTGAATTACAAATAACTCCCTTGGGCTGAAGGAGTTAAATCTGGTTAGTTATTTGCGTATACCCTATTTTGTTTAAGATTATATGCAAATCCCTTAAAAAGGATACGTTAGAACATTTGCCGATTTATTTATTCGATTTCACTCACCTTGCTAAACCGAGGTCAGTTAAGCAAGATGGAAAGCTTACATGATGATAATGAAGACTCGTATGTATTTATAAGACATCCTAAGACATTTCTACGATATAAAAGTCATTAATAAAGGTAACTGTTAATAAAAGTTGCTGCTTTTTGTGTTCTGTCATTTTAATATTCACTGATATGAGCGTGAATATGTGTATGCTGTATGATTGAAAGTAAACATAAATACAATTGATATCAAGCAGAACTAGAGTTTAGGTGAGTTTATAAATAGCGTGAAATATTAGGTAGTTGTATGAGTGAAGATAAACTTATTTACAAACAATTTTAGGACAGTTTAGAAATACGGTAGCAGTTTAGAAATGGAACAGCAGCTTTGAAATAGGGCAACAATTTACAAATGGGACAGCAGTTTAGAAATATGGCAGCAGTTTATAAATGAGACAGTAGTTTTAAAATGGGATAGAAGTTGAAATTGTACGGCAGGTGGTGCTCAAGCCTTAGTGGGTAAGCAGTAACGGGTTCTGGGAGGAGGGTTGGACAGGTATGTTTAGGGGCTGTAATGGAAGGGTATATTTATCATGACACACGTTAGTCACGGTAATAAATCTCAGGCATAGATGCCAAAATATTGGGTTATTATCATCCATTAATTTAGTTTCTTGTGTTAAACGCACATAAACCCCAAGCATAGACTGGTACAATACATTTATGGTGTGTGTGTGTGTGTGTGTGTGTGTGTGTGTGTGTGTGTGTGTGTGCTGAAGTTTTAGATGTAAAAAAAAAAAAAATGCTTAATTCGTTTCACAGGACACTTTCATGCTGGTTTCCTGTTGCTGTTTGTGGATCCTGTTGACCCCATTTGTTGCAATGAATACACAGCGTGGCTCCTCGGTCCTCTTATAAATAACGATGTATAGCCATATCTTTTCTGACAACATATTCCTGTTCCTTTAAATCTTATAACTAAAAATGGCATATATCAATGATTCAGTGTTATTAGTGGTTTTAGGTAATATATTTGCTGTCAATAAAATGTCGGATGGATTATGGTGTATATGATCTTAGAGCCTGCGTGTATATTTGCATAATGTATAAAACATTTTGACGGGTATATAATTATATCTCCGGCAGAGTACAGTCATAAACCATGCACATCTCGGGTTAGGCTGTAGACACGCCACATAAATGTATTCATGAGGTTGGGAGAGGAAAATGGTTTTAACGACCTGAAAATTACACCTTACCCACCACTGGCAGGTACAGTCATGGTCATGGTGGTGGTGCAGAGGAGAAAGCACTCAGTGGTGGTGCAGAGAAGAAAGGACTGAGGGGGAGTTAGCGAAAGATAGTGAAACAAAAGAGGAATATAAGCAATCAGTTTCTTCCAAGTTCGGGCCTTCACATAGCATACAACTCGTTACGGCCAATTTTATGTAGGGGAACAAACTTTGTCCAAGAGACTGACTGGCCAGGGTATCAGAGGTAGGATAATAAACAAGAACATGGACAGTCAATTTTTACCAAGTCAACTTTCTCCTAAAGTATGACGCAACAACAGAATTTCCATCCAGGTGTCCAGTTTTACCGTTGGATGAACAGGGACATAAGGGATACAAACTTTGCCTAAGAGTCTGACCGGTGCGGGACTCAAAAGAGTGGGAAACGCAATATGAAGCGCTGCTTTATCACCTTCAATAGAAGCAGCCCTACCAGTTTTATCTTTATTACTTTTACCAGCAGCATGTCTTCATCATCATCATCATCATCATCAACAGCAGCAGCAGCAGCAGCATCAACGACAACAACAGCAACAACAACAGCAACAGCAACAACAACAACAACAGCAGCAGCATAAGGAGATCACTGGCTCAAAAGCCAGAACCACAATCAGGAACATACCAACCACTTTCACTGAAGCTCTTCACCCAGATACTCAGCAATTGAATTTACTGCTGAAAGGATAGGGACTTAATGGATACATACTTTGGGTCGTATTCTAAGTGACTTTGGAGATCGCGTAACACATTAGCATTAATTAATTATTATACACATTACACCTCAAAAGCAGTTTTGTACGTTGCTGATACAAAAAGTATCGATATTAACAGGACACCATCGCGGCACCCACACCTACATACATCAAGTATCTGCAGCAGCCATACAGGCCCCCCTCCCCCCTCATACACGTACTTCAGATCGCTCGCATACTCTTTGTCAGAGGGAGAGAAAGAGAAACAAAGAGAAAGGGAGATTTGCATTTCGTACTCCGCTGCAAGAACCTTCCCCACCATCATACACGAGTAGCAATAAGAACACAACACCATGGTAACAATCTGACTTTCTCTCTCTTCCTCCACGCCTGCCATATGAAAATGATATGGAAATAGCAGTACCACCCGGGGTTGCATAAGAACTGTTCTGGATCTGAAGGGGCATTAAATGAGCGCGTGATGGTAGTCAGTGGGAGTCACTTCAGGAGTCACTAACCTCTACCACTGAGCAATATCGGATCACTGGTAAAACATATTGGCAAGCATCTCCCTTGATACTAACTGATCTGATTAAATTGTAGTGACATTAGGAGTGAATTCATATGCCACTAGAAAGAGTACAGCAGGTAAGTCATGTTCCGAGGTTAAAGGATTGAATGGAAATAATTCTTAACCGTCAGGCCTCTGCATGTTTCCCAGAAGTGGGTAATATCACCTGACGTTAATATGTATATATATATATATATATATATATATATATATATATATATATATATATATATATATATATATCCATCATCCAATCCTACATTTCCCCATGAGTAGCGTAGGAGCCCAGGGCTAGGCAGTTGGTCCCGACATTTAAGGTGAGAGTGACCAGCCTCACTCATCCCTGGGTGGCACTGCATGAGCAATCAACCCCAACCATTCCTTGGATATAAACCTTCACAGGCTCAATCCGATTGGAGCGCAATAATTACCCACTAAACCTCCAGGCGCCAAAATTTGGTTATATGGTTACCATCCAGCGTAGTAAATGGTTTCCTGGTGTACAGGAAACCATTTGGCTTGTCACTCAGTGTAGAGTCACCCACAGGCAGAAGGAAGAGGAAAGAATGAAGGAAAGAAAGACAGAAGAGGGACTGTAATATCATCCGTAGGCAGAAGGACAAGGAAAGAATGAAGGAAAGAAAGATAGAAGAGGATGGAAGGAATGATGGAGGAGAGGAAAGGGCAGACACCCGACAGCAGCACTACATTGAGTAGTGGTCCCAGGCAATCATTTTAGTGCTGACGTATGAACACAACAGGATATCTAGTCAAAGATGCCACATATACTTGGAGGAAATCGGGTGAAAATTGACGATTTTATGCCCATGTGAAATTTTAGGCCCAACCCACCTGACATTGACCCCCTTAGCGTTAACTGGGGGGTGATCCCTCTGATGTAATGGGGCATGGGTATAGGATGCAGATTTGAAAGACGCACCCTTAGGTTTTGGTTTCATGTCGATATGAGAAATTTGAAGAGAGTTATGGCGAAAAAACAATTTTAATCCGTCCCCGTTTTTTTATTATATATATATATATATATATATATATATATATATACAGTATATATATATATATATATATATATATATATATATATATATACAGTATATATATATATATATATATATATATATATATATATATATATATTTTTTGGGGGGGGCTACAACCTGGACCTGGGCCAAATTTGGCCCAGAATTTAATCAGGTAATCAGAAAATCATAGCCCATCATCCCTGTAATTTTAGACAAAACCGCACCAAAGTTATTGCGTAAAATTGTTAACAGACAGACAGACAGACAGGCAACCAGACAGACAGGCAGACAGACAGACAAACAAACAAACATACAAACTGAGTGAAAACAATACCCGTCCCCGAGCCCCTCCGGGACGGGGACCGGTAATGAAGGTAAGTGCCGAGGACAAAAAATATATCATTGATATACATACACACTCAAACCCACACAGCGTCCAACACTTAAGCCGTGTCCGCATCATAACCATATTATCATTCACGCCTCTCGAAACACACACACAGACACACACACACACACACAAGTAACTTTGAGGGTCATCCATTCCCTGACACCAACGCTCATAGAACCTTCCTTTATCACTCTCACACCAACACTCCACCACTCATCACCACAATAGCTTCACACCCAAGAAATAGGCCCTGAAGCCTTTGTCCAGAATCGGACACGTAAAAAAAAAAAAAAAAAAAAAAAACACGCAGGCAGACAATCACTCGACATGACATTCCCTTCACACTCCAGTAATTTCCTTCTACATTTCCCCACACATAAATATCTTTTGCTAACGGACCACAATGAGTTCCGGAAATCGTCAGATGATATTTACTGTTTCATCTGATTGAAGTTTTCATAAGCCATTCCTATTTCGATAAACTTCAAGTACCACTCAGCTACTTCTTAACCTCCAGTTGAAAAGACAGCGTTTGGAATTAGCCAAAGTGATATAGGCGTCCCCAGAATTTTAACACATTCAGACCTTTGGCTTTTTTCTGTTTAGAGGCAGTAATATACAACTAAGGAGGAGTCTGGTAGTATAATGATTTGTGGAATTTGAGCTTATGCTGCAAGTTGTCTCACAAAAGATGAATAGAATAGTTGTACGGCAGCAAGAATCAGCTAATGAAAAAATTTTCGAGTTGAAGGATTTAAAAATAAATCAATTTTAGAATCGAAAATTCCCAACTCCATTACTGGCCCTTTCACCAACAGTCATTCGTAATCGCTCCACTTATTTAGCCAATCTCTCATGCGGGGTGTTCACCATCCAACCTTAACTCCCAGTCACCTATTTTCACCCTTCCCTTTCAGCCCCTTTCCCTACCCAGCTCCTCTCCATTTTATTCATGCACCAACCTTAATTCTCAGTCACATATTTTCACCCTTCCCTTTCAGCCTCTTTCCCCACCCAGCTCCTCTCCATTTTATTCATGCACTCTCCCCACTCCTATTTCATTTCACTTCTTTTCTACTCCATTTCTCCTCCTTTATCCCCTTTCCATTTCACTCGTTCTCTCCACTCCCCTTTATCCCCCTTCCCTCAACACACGACGGTGGTGTTGCGATTCCTTCAATCTATTTATTCAAGGATATAAATGGACAAAACCTGATGACTCGGAGGCGGGCCAGAATGTGCTAGTGTGTGTGTGTGTGTGTGTGTGTGTGTGAGAGAGAGAGAGAGAGAGAGAGAGAGAGAGAGAGAGAGAGATTTCCTTTGTCTATAACCCCACCCTACCCAAGCTTCCATACCTCACATTCGACCCTTTTCTTAATGCCATTTCCTCCCCTTTTTTTTTTTTTTTTTTTTATACTTCTCATCTCTTGCCTGTTCTTGATTTTTTAAAAATTATTCTCACTTTCATTCGGTTTCTTATTATCAACAATTCTCACTCTCACATTATCTAAAGTTAATTTTGTCCAAATTCCCCACACTTCCCCGAATTTGCACTAGTCATTCTGTGTGTGTGTGTGTGTGTGTGTGTGTGTGTCATTTCCTTCGGTAACCAAGACACCTTTCTCAAGATTCCAATGCTGTTAAAACCTTAGCGCTATATTCTAAATGACTTTAAAGTTTTTACAAAACCTCTTCCTTCGCACGTTACTGCTTATTATCCTCTTATATGTTACTGATGCAAATTAATTCAAAATGAAAGCGATGTGAAGAACGCAAGAGAATATTACATTGTCAGATGGTGTAATATGGAAAGATAATCGCTAAGGAAAATGTGCTACGAATACTCGTGTGTTAATAATACTGTCGTTAGTACACAGCGTAATTCAAGTCACTGGTGCCTTGACGCCCATCTGTAACCACAAGACCATCGAATTTATCCTTATCCAGAGGGTTTGTGCCTCTGTCTTCGGAATCTTTTTTTTAGCGGTTGTAGAAGATGCTATGTTTGGCTGAAGTGACTGGTTATATATTTAGCAAGATTCTTACCAACTTACATTATAAACAGTTTCCATATAGCAGTTTATTGTCATCAGTAATCGCTTTCTTCTCCGCATTTTTCATTTTCATATTCGATCATGTTTGACTGTGAAATGTATGGTAGCGGTACGTGTGAAGACAAAAGTATAGACAAGCAGTCAAAAACACATCTTAATCCCACTGAAGTTTGCAAATATAGTACAGTCGAGAATAAAACTTTGCCTTGTATTTCACTGTTTCTGCTTCTCGCGTTTCCTTGTTGGCTAATATCCGTAAGCTGTGAGACGTTAGGTGTGTTTCTCTGCCCACGTGATTCTCTGATGTGTCATGGAAGAAAGTGAAGGACATGCCGTAATTGTGGCGTAGACGGAATAGCGTAAGAGAGAAACTTTTATCCCTGAATGTACCAAAGGGGTGGGGATCATGAACTATGGCTCTGGTAAATGTGTATTGATCAGTTCAAATGCAAATTGTGTACCCAAATGATGGCACACGTGCATGTAAAATCTCTATCTCGCTGTACGGCACTACACCCACTCTCTCTCCTGTTCGTGCGTGATCGACTGAGCTTCTAAATGTATGTATGCAAAAGGTAAACAAGTAACAATGGGCAGTGTTACCACCACAGCTTAACTTTAGACCAAGGGAAATGTACAGTACAGTGAAATGGGATATATTCTCAGATAAACACCCACAGGGCTCCAAGTGTATCATAAAAACTATCGAGACTCCTACGTTCTTCTCCGCACCTTCTTTACCCCTGCACAATTGTTGACTTTATACACGGGTTTTATTCGCCCCTTTGTAGAGTACAACTCTCATGTGTGAGGAAGCTTCCCTCATACAGCTAGTCTCAATAGCTGGAGTCAAAAGCTTTTCATCTCGTTAACTCTCCTCTTACTGGCTCCCTTCAACCTCTGTCTCTTCGCCGCACTTCTGCATCTTTATCTCTTTTCTATCGTTACTTCAGTGGTCACTGCTCCTCTGAACTGTCTGCTTGCATCCCTCCACCTCTGCGACGGGCGCGTAGCACCCGTCTAACAACAAACTCTCATCCCTTTTCTGTCCCACTCTCTAATGCAAGAGTTAACCGTTACTTCTAGTCCTTCATTTATGCAACAGGACAGCTCTATTGTCTCCCTCAGTTCGTATATCCTACTTCCTGTGTCTCCAGTCTTTCAAACACAGTGTGTCCAGGCATCTCGAAATGAATGGATCTTGAATGTGGCTGTCTTTTGTACTGTTTATGTTTTTTTCTTGGAAGGAACGGTTTGCGGGCTCCTGGCCTTTAGTTCCTTGTTCCTTGCATAAAAATAATTAATCCCTTCGACACACTAATGTCTTTTGAAGTTTATTCTTTCTATAGCTTGACGATTTTCTTCTGTTTAGGAAAAATACTTCAGACTCGAGGGGCCTTGATCAACCCCTTCACCATTAAATCTACTTCCTAAGTTGAGTAAAAAAATCTGGGAATAGCAAGAATAAAGAAAACGTCACCGTACTCAAAGGGTTAAGGTTTTGAAAGAATGGAATAAGGTCACTATGTTAGGCACAAAAACTGCACCATCATAATGAGAGAGAGAGAGAGAGAGAGAGAGAGAGAGAGAGAGAGAGAGAGAGAGAGAGAGAGAGAGCAGAAACTTCCCATGTCTGGTACCGGTATACTGTGTCTGAGAGCGAAAATCTGGTGGGGATCTTGTTAGTCAGGAACAACACTTAGCCTAATATTCCACCATTTCCCACTGCCCTCTGCTGGCTAGTGAACCTAACCTGAGAGAGGCTTTGTATGATTCACTGCCAACAGATGATCCTCTGTGATATGATGCATCAAGGAGGAGAGTGATGGAAGTACCCTAAGTGTAAAATGGATAGGTAGTACTACTAGACGTAGAGTAACAGTGGGGAAACTTTTGTCTCTGTACTCATATTATCGCCTGCTCGTGTCTTACAGATAAATATGCAAGAACCATCCCGATGGACGTCCTCATCTCCACATGAAGGAAAACTAAATGAACCATGATGAACTTATTATCAGCAGTGGTCTCAGTTTCGACTGCTAACTTGTTCATTACGTAAGGGACGTGGAAGATACTGTAAACCCAGTTTATTTCGCTTGGGTGATTTCAACTTAGAAGAATCAGTATAGCCTTCATTATCTCTTTCACTATCAGGTGGGTCTCCCTTAATGAATGAAATAGTCTCTGTCTGTCTGTCTGTCTGTCTGTCTGTCTGTCTGTCTGTCTGTCTCTCTCTCAGTCGTATTATATAAATGCTGTCTAGTCCCAGCTTGTCTTCATTTCTTCTCAGTCTGCCTGTTTCTTTCTCCCTGTTTGTCACTTCTCTGACCCTTCTCACTGTCATTGTCTCTCTGTCTGTCTTTCCCTCTCCTCCAGTCCGCCTAATGCTTCTTGTATACCCCTCCGTGTTTTATCCTTCCTCCATATTCTTCCTCCATTCATACTTTCCCTTCCATCCTTATTTTCCTTCATTACTATCTCTTCTTGTCTCTCCCTACCTGTGCCTCTCTCGTCTCTCATCCTGTCTCTTACTCTCTCCTTGCCACCCTTATTCTCCCCTCCTTCTCCACTGTCTCTCCCTTGCCCTCTAAGCCTCATTTTCTCTCCCACCCTGCCTGTTTCTCCCTAATTCCCACCCTGTATCTTACTTTCATCCTTCCTTTCCTCTCTCCTTGTTTGTCTCCCTCATTCACTGTGACTCTCCCTCCCTGACCTCCTACCCCGGGTCTCACCCTCCCACTCACTCATAACGGTATCTGTATCCCAGGCACAAAAAGAAACAGCGCGAGTTACATAGAGTTACATAGATACACAGACCACACAGACTTTACGGTCCCTACGAAGCCGTCCGGCCTTAATACTAATACAGTGTTGTAATTATAGGAGCAGGAGAAAAGGATGGCACAGCAGAAGAGAGAGAGAGAGAGAGAGAGAGAGAGAGAGAGAGAAGGAGAGAGGGAGTGAAACGCACCTGCTGTATGGCTATCTGTTTCACTCTTCTTACATGTTTTCCTTCTCGATATAACTCATCATCAACGTTGTTGTTGTTGTTGTTTTTGGCTTCTGGTCTAGTCGCATGTATCTTTTACAGTCTCTTGGTTAATGATCTAATTTTTGTCCAGTCGTAATGGACAAAGTCGTTAATTGCGAGACATTACTTTCTTGTTAATACTTACACTCGTTCTCTTTGAAAAGTCTCGCTTACGACGAATAACATTGTTTGGTGACATCCGGGTTAAAACGTATATTTCTTAGAAAGTTTTTGAAAAATAAAAAGGCAGGCAGTGGATTTGCTACAGAGCTTACAGTTTAGACCACCAACACGGCAGATAAAACATTGAATGCAGCTTGCTACATCCTCACTCAGCTGTCTTGGCGTCACTGACGTCAACTGTGTTGTGTGCTAAGATAGGGTGTGCATCAGTTTACGGCTCAGAAGTGTGGGGACGAGGCACTTCACACGATTTGTAGATTTGTATTTACCCATTCCCACAGATTAGGGGGACTTTCGCCTGACTGAGAGGAGGACATGTGGCGGAAAGGTATATTAAGGCTAAGCCGAAAAACGCGAGAGTATTAAAAGGGTAATCAGGTAGGTGAGAACAAGTGGCACGGAATAATCGAGCGGAGAAAAGAAAGACGAAGAGGAGAAGGGGTAAGGATACTGGGGAGATAAGCGTACAGAGGGATGACGGGGATAGAGAAGGCTGTGGAACAGAAGTTATTGGGAGAGGAGTAGTACAAAGGAGTACAAAGACAACCAAACAGCAACGAACTTGTTGGTCCATTCGATTTGTTTTTTCACAAGATTCATAGCGACTAACGTTATCATTCTATTGGTCAAAACGAGCGCTTGAAGTCCAGGAGGCAACTTAGGAGAGAAGAAAGGGGAAGGTAAGAGAAATATGTTTACAGAGAAGTGAAGAATGGAGGTAGTGGAAAGGGAGGGGGGTTAGAGGGGAAAAAAGATTATAGGGAAGCTAGAGAAGGGAGAGGAATATGGATGGGGGAGAAATATGAAGGGGGCCGGGAGAGGGAGAGAAAGGATTTGTGAAGAAAGGAGAAAAGTGGGGAAGGGAGGGGGAGAGGCGACAGAAGATAGGTGGGTGAACAAGTGTTTGGCGGGAGACAGGTGTGTAAACTGGTAATCCTGATTTATTGTTGTCAGGTCTTTGAATAGAGACCTGAGGCAGAAGAACGGCTTTAGTGCTGGTCCTCCCCTTCACGTACTTTGTTCTTGAGTCTGTCAGCCTGACCCTGCGAGATTAACAATTCCTGGTGATATGCCCTTGTGTGGTGTTAAAGGGACGCCAGTATTCCAGGCACAAACACTCAAGTACCTGGGAAGACAGAAGAGCCTCAGCAGGTGTCATGGTTAGGCGTGGAATTTGTCGCGGCCGAGAAACGCTCACAAGCACACCAACAGACCTTACACGAGTGGCATATGGGTGGTTGTACTGGACATGTTTATTTATTCATTTATTATTATTTTTTTTTTGGGGGGGGGGGTAGTCACCTGAGAGGATGTGATAGTTTAGAAACATAGATTATCGTGATGTGTATGCGGCATGTGCGATAAATGTAGTGATTGATAATGCTGTCGAAAACGTGTGTGTGTGTGTGTGTGTGTGTGTGTGTGTGTGTGTGTGTGTTTTAAAGAGAGTAAAATGTGGCTCCTTTGAATGCCTGCAGTAGTTATTTTGTTGACATACCTAAAAGTGCTGATTTACGGAGAGAGAGATGCGAAATATAATGGTTTCATTGTTAAGTATTCAGAGGAGAGGTGGAAGGCCGGTGGAAAGATGAGTTATAAGTTTGAGAGTTTGTGAGAGAAGAAAGAGAAGTAATGAGAGGTAAGACGCTATGTGGTCGGGGATGGGGATATGGTCAGGTGGGAGATTGGTGACGTGGGAGATTGTGTAGAAGGTGATGGGGACGTTAAAAGGTGACAGTGTTGAGGACGAGTGAACTTGAGAAATAGCTTAGATGGTAAGGAGTAATTATGGTAGAGAGTTTAGGTGAAAAGGAAGACGAAAGGAAGAAAGAGTGCAAGAGTCGGAGGGACAGGTGAAAGGAAACACCTGAGGTCATACATAGGTGAGAATATGAGGTGAAGGGAGGGAAGGTTTGTGGAGTAGGTGAGAAACTGACAAGAAGTAAGAAGCAGAGCCAGGAAAGGAAAGTATGAGAATGAGCTCTGATAGATGCGAACGCGGGAAATTAAGTGACAGGAAGACAGACGAAATTTAGTTTGGAAATTTAACCCTTTCCCTACGAGTCCTTCCCTAAGGTGAATCTAATCACCCGACAGTAACAAGAGTAAAAGCTGCAAAGATGTCTTTACTGGAGTTAGGAAGAATAGTTTATAACAGATGCACAAGGAGAGGCCTGACTTCAGCTGAATAAAAACGCCGAAGTCTTTATCCTGTAGGTGATTGGCTACAAAAGAAAAATGTCACGATACTTGGAGGAAATGGAAAACAGGAAGACAAATGAGAATTACTGACACAAGCCGCAGCGTAGGTAAGACTGTGAGAGACAAAATAAGGGACGAAAGACGGATGGGGGAAAGAAAAATGCTGGGTTATTTAGGAGGAAGTGAAAGGTAGAAAAAGGGATAAGTGGAAAAGTAATATGGATAATGGAGAGCTAATGGGTAAAAACAGAAATGAGAAAGAGGTTATATATAGGCTATGACAGAAAATAAAGGACTGAGAGAGAGAGAGAGGAGAGAATAAACATACCAGTACTTTTCTTACTTAATAAACCCATATGCGCATCTGTTCCTCTTTCAGTTCTCTGTAACTCTCGGCCTGAACATTGGATAAGTAGGGAGGGATTTGGAGATTACAGTGTGAAAGAGTGGAGGATTAGTTCCGTTAGTCCCGGTGTCTCACAGGTTTAGGGATTTAAGAGATTTAACGAGGAGAAAGGGATGAGAGGGGTGGATGGGGAGCAATGACGGGGTGATGGATGAAAGAGAGGGATGGATGGGGAGCAATGAAAGGGTGACAGATGAAAGAGAGGGGTGGATGGGGAGCAATGGAAGGGTGACGGATGAAAGAGAGGGGTGGATGGGGTGCAATGAAAGGGTGACGGATGAAAGAGAGGGGTGGATGGGGAGCAATGGAAGGGTGACGGATGAAAGAGAGGGGTGGATGGGGAGCAATGAAAGGGTGATGGAGGGTTCGTTAAGTTGTTTGATGTGTGAGGTGTAAACTGGTCCTTGAGTGTGAACATCAAAACTGAGATTAGTGAATGCTTGAATGTGACGTGTGTTGAGGTATGTAGTCTTTTTTTTTTTTTTTTTTTCTTTAACGATACCATGATGACAGTTCTTCCGCCTTTATCTATCCATCTATCTATCTACTTCTCAGACTGTTTACTCATCTTTATACCTACCTCACCCCGAATCTTGTGAGGGATTATCTCGACAAGCAGGACCTTCAAGAATTTCTTTCCCTACTCAGAAACGATTTTTTTTTTTTCCCTACTCAAGAACGATTTTTTCTTTCCCTCCTCAGAAACGATTTTTTTCTGATTTTTACCCTCCACCTGACGAAGTCCGAGGAATGTATACTTATCAATGAGATGAACAACGGGTGGCGTAGAGATTTTCGTTTGGGTCAGAGCTCAGAAAGTATTCACCGTAGTCATGAAATTTCACATAGTTATGTGTCTTACAGCGAACTGGTGCCTTTTGATTGGTAAAATGCTGTCATTTTTTTTTTAAGTGAAAAATTATGTATCTATCTATCTATCTATCTATGTATCTATCTAGCTATCTATATATATGTATATGCATATGTATCTATCTATCTATATATGTATTGATAGACATAGATAAGAGATTTCAATACGACTTGCGCAAGGAATCCTATTGGTGATGATTAAAAATCGCTGTTTATTACCAGGGATAAACTAATGAAATTTTAAAGTTTTAATGTCTCTTTATTATACAAAAAGGGTGAGGGGGGAGGGCCGTTATGTGCTTGGTTAGGCGTGCAGGGAGATGGAGGTATGTGTTTGGTCAGATGGAGGTTTGCAACAGCGTAGCGTTGCCTATGTTTTTTTTTTTTTTCTTTTTGTCTCATACTACTGTATATCCTGTAGCCCCATCACTCATAATAACAGGAATAAAGATAAGATGATCATGAAGGAAGAAGTGAACTGATTACAGCATGCGTGTATTTGTATCACCCTGGTATGTATTGCTTAATCTCAAATACATGTACTGAAATTTATCAAGAATGGCAAGGATAATAAAAAAAAAAAAAAAACTACAAGCTTCGCTAATATAGGCTCATCTGTAATCCAGTACTGCATTTCACTCATTCTTCCTGAACATACTCCTCAGCTAGATATTGATTCATTCTTATTATTCCCTCATTCTGTAGCACTCTTTTACAAACCACACACATTCTTCACCTCTGTTTTGGTCCACTTACCGTACAGTCATCCATTTCATCCCACTGTTCCTTCCTGCATACACTCTTCAGCTTCATTCCACCTCAACTACAGTCTACAGTTCCTTAATCCATCCCACTCTTCCTTCCTATACATTTTCCTAACTCCTGGTGTTTCTTTTCCAATTGCAGTCCATCATTTTATCATTGTTTTCCTGCATGATTTCTTTCCCATTATCGTCATTAACACAATGTCCCCCATTCCATCCTGTTCCTATTTCTTACATATTCTAAGGATCCCTATTTTTTCACTTCTTTCAGAGTGTTCCTCTTTCCCTTTTTTACCCGAGTGTTCTGCTATATACCCATTATGTATTCTGCTTACTTGAGAAGAACAGAAAGACAAACAATTGAAAAGATGTAAATAGGCAGATCTGTAAGTAAAAGATAAACAAGACATACGAGGATAGACAGACAGACAGACAGACAGGCAGACCGATAGATACACTGATACACTGATAGAAAGATATACAGATAGGGACCTATACATACAGTAGTTAGGTATTTATAGACATAAACTTAAATGTGTAGATGAACAGAGCAATAAGAGAAATACATAATAAAGAATGCAGTCAGACAGAAAGCTACAGAAATAGAGAGAAACTGGAGGAAAGTAACGTAGTTCACTTCATAGTAACAATAGGGTATTCATATCGTAATAATCTATGAAATTCAGCCATGTACGAGAACAGTTCAAGAGAAAATTATTTATTAACATACCGATATTGTGGTTATGATGACGATGCAATAGTTTTAACCCAACTCAAGCCTTGTCAGGATATATTTCTTCCCGCTGAAAAGTTCTTCACGCTGTTAAATCAGGAAACAACAAAAGGAGCATTAAAATAATAATAATAATAATAATAATGATGAAATAAAATAAAACACTCGCTCAAGAGTTGTTTTGGGGACTGTGCGTTTGACTCTGCCTATGTAACCTTGTCTTTCGACCAATTGTTCTCGAAACTGAGGCACTTAATTCTTCTTTGACTCTCAACCCATCCACAAACCGTGGTCCAAATAGGTCAAAGCTATCTGTGTTGGCCATGTTCAGTGATCTTAACCTTTGTCCTTTTGTTCTCAAATGAAACTGCATTATCCATGACTGACCTTCACTCATTTTATCAATTTTTATCCAAATCGCATTAAATATTCTTGAAATATAGGGTCGAACATTTAACCTTAATCCGTGACCTTGGTCTTTGAATATTTGTTCTCAAAATCGAATCTCTTCTTCCCTTCCATATCCCGATTCTTACCACCAAATTTTGTCAGAATCGGATAAAAGCTGTTTTAGGTTGACATTCGCATGTGACATGTCCTTTGTCCTATTGTTCTTATGACTTCTGGGCTGACCCTCAACCCTTCCAGCAAGTTTTGTCCAAATAAGATCACATCTGAGTAACTTATTTTGTTCACATAAAGTAACATACAGACTAAATTTTGACATTGTCCTGCGACCGAGATTTTCGCCTGAATGATCAAAATCGCATCCCTTCGGTCTTGCCGTGTCTCAGCCATTCCACTAACTTAGGTGTAAATCAGAAAAAAAAAAAAATGATCTTGCTGTATGACTTTGATCACTGACTCATTAAAAACAGTGGGTCAACCCTTTGGCTGACCATCAAACTTTCCAGCACTTTTTGTTAAAATGAAGTCAAATCTGTTTCAGATACATTGTTAAGACTCACACACACACACACACACACACACACACACACACACACACACACACACACACTATTGCCCCACTATGTGCGTGCGAGAGCAGTAAATAATGTAAAGGCTTGAACACATGCCTTCCCACTAATGTATTATAACCACATCACCTCAAGGACGTCTTCTTCACTGTATTCTTCCTTCTACAGGCAATTTTATTTGGCCTAAGGGAAACTTTCCTACCAGAAGGAAATAGACGTCGTACCCATGGTAAATGAAAATTATTGGCGGCAGGAATAAAATCAGTCACCGCGGTATAATTTCTAAAACACTTCTTTACATGTGCTTATATCACGCTAGGTGAAGCCCAGAAAGGTGTAAGTATCCTAAACCTGGCTAATGGCTGGAGTGGTTTGGATATTTGCCTGTTAATCTGCGGCTATTTGTTTGCCAGTCTCTGTCACTCTGCTTGTTTATATTTGTTTATCTTCATCTCTGTCAATCTATCCGTTCTTGTGTCTCGCGCCTGTTTTTCTAATTCAGTCAACTTGTCTATCTCTCCACCTGTCTGACCTCTCTCTCTCTCTCTCTCTCTCTCTCTCTCTCTCACGGAATTATTTAGAACACCCTCGTGTTATAGTCTGTTCTGTCTGTTGTCTGTAATTTAAACATGTATAACTTGTGACAAGGGAGGATAATAACACAAGTGGGTGAGAGCACATGGTAAATAAATCGAAATCTGAGTTACGTAGAAGGTATTTCATATATACATACATACAAACATACACAGCAGATGTGACTATAAATACATAAATAAATGAAGTCATTCAATCAGATATATATATATATATATATATATATATATGCTTACGTTTAGTCTCATTTACAAGGTTATTTTTAAGTTTAAATCCATTGCACAGTACCATAGCACGTTTGTCCTAACCTGACAAAGATTTCAAACACCTTTCATCTCATTCGATGGCCAAATGGAGTTAGACTAGGGGGTCGATTTAAAATTAGGAACCAAGGAGATTCATTCATATTCATTACCTGACTATCAAATTACATGCAGCCATAACATAGAAATCAAAATGTGGTAGTGACCCAGTTCAGCTGTAAATATATAATCCAAAATTTGTCATTCCACATGGTTGTCAACATACCCTATCCCCAGCCACTCTCACAACCCCTTCAACTCAGTGTATTTAAGCTCCTTATGAAAAACTTTTGACAAGCACTTCAGCGCATAAACTTGAGCATTTTTATCCATGCATATTTTTAACACCCACCCACACACACACACAAAGAAGCTTGTCTCTCATCCTTGCTCGAGTTTCGTCGGCATACTTTACTACATACAGACGCGCGGTGTATATGCCATACAACCCAAGTTTTCTGTACTCAGTCACGAAAAAGCAGACGGAGAGAGAGAGAGAGAGAGAGAGAGAGAGAGAGAGAGAGGCGACTGTGTGAGGTGTTGCAGTATGTACTGTGAATGTGAGATGTCAGTGAGGTGTGGTTATGTGTATGTGAGCTGTGTGAAGTGACTATGATGTGCACATGGGGAAAAGCAGTGTGGATGTGGCAGCATATTATGAAACTTTGAGGTTTGGCAGTATGTGGTATGGCGCTGCTAAGTACGACAATGTATGGTGTGGACGAATGTAGCTCGTTTTGTGAGGTATGGTTGTGTGGGATGCGACAGTGTGTGAAGTATGACTGCCATGTGGCATTATGAGATGCCGTTGTTGTTACTGTTGTTGCTCAGCCCCAATAAGCCTAGACTAGCAGACCCGTCGACCGCAGGTAAGCAACTGTCCCTACATGATTGTTACGTAAGTTGTCTATGCTCTTGATGTTAGGTCTGCCTCTTAGTGTAACATATGCTGTGCAGTGCTCCATATTGTGGGTTATGTCGTGTAGGCCTATTCTACCGTACAAGCGAGGCACGAATCATATGTGATTCCACTCATTCCAAATCTTAACTGGATGGGAGCCTACCCGTGGTGGAGCTGTGGACTCAGGCGGGGATAACCATCCGCGACTTCGGCCTGTGAGCGGAACCTCCCCACCTACCCTAAGTCCTGTGGGGAGGACCTGGTACAGCCTGGCGGGGTGCCATCTGCCGCGAGGGGGCAGATGCTCCTTATTTTTATTTTTATTTTATTGTTATGAGATGTACAGTAAAACTGTGCAGTCAGTAGGGAGTATGACAGTGTATGGCAGTATGTGTGAGGCATGGTGCTGCGTATTGTGACAGTGTGTGAGAGATATGATGCAGCGTGATGTGGCAATGGGAGTGTGGTATATGGTAGTGTGATGAGCGAGTGAAGGAGGGTGGATGGTAGTGTGTGATGTGGCGTGGCAGTCTGTGTGTGTGTGTGTGTGTGTGTGTGTGTGTGTGTGTGTGTGTGTGTGTGTGTGTGTGTGTGTGTGTGTGTGTGTGTGTGTGTGTGTGTGTGTGTGTGTGTGTGTGTGTGTGATACTGTGTGAGGTATCATACTGAGCGATATGACTGTGTGACGTATGATGCTGTGTGATGTGACAGTGTGAGGTATGATTTTAAGTGACGTGACAGTGTGGTATGGCACTGTGATGTGACTGTGTGTAAGGTATGGTACTGTGTGATATGGCAGCATGTGAGGTACAGTACTGCCTAATGTGATAGTGTGTGAGGTATGGTACTATGTGGTATGACAGTGTGTAAGGGACTATAGTACTGTATGATGAGACAGTGCGTGAGGTATGATATTTTGTGATGAGACAGTGCGTGTGTGGTACGGTACTGTGATGTGACAGTGTGTGAGGTATGATACTGTGTGATGTGACTGTCAAGTGCATGTGAGGTATGATAGTGCCTGTCTTCTACTACAGGGTGACTTTTGTAATGCCCTGTCCAGCAAACCGTATAAAACTCACTGTAGTACTTCCCCAGGTAATGTAGATAAGAAGGTGGGTGTGATATGTGCGAGAGGAAAGCGACGGGGATAATGGGAAGAGATGCGACGCGGAGCGAGAGATAAGAGACAGGAGAGGAAGAGATAGGGAAAAAAGAGATGAATAACTGCATGAGAGCATAAAGCAGGGGAGGAGGTGTTAAGTATGTGATCTGAGGGAAGAGGATACAACTTCGACCACACACAGAAGAATGTAAACACTTCCGAAGAAACCTGGACAAAATTCTTACATCGATTTTTTTCCCTAAATGCCTGGCTACATTGCACTTAAAAGACAGGACAAATAACTTACAAAAATATATTGAAAGTAAAAATATACTCAGTAGAATATGAAATATTCAGAGTACAGCGACGCGACGCCTGACGTTCGATACTGACCCGTGACCTTCACTTTCGATCGATCTGCACCAAAATTTTATTACTTCCTGCACGTTCCAGTTACCTCAGTGGAATCAGTCATTCATGGTATATATATATTTTATACATACATAAGCACACATAGACGTGTAGCTACATTAAAGAAAAAAAAAACTACCTGACCACACGCTAATGACTACGAAAGAAGTACTAGGGAGTGTCTTAATCCAACAAGAACAGTCTTAAAGGATCAGTTGAGTGGAGGGCTGGGATGGTTACGAGTCCCATATGGCTGAGCTGCACACACCATTCACTCCCTCGCTTTGAACTTTTTGCTGTCTCGTCTTCTTGGTGATGCTGTGCTCGGCAGATCAGTGGCTGTATCTTTAAACTCTCCTATACGACTTCTGAACAATGGGTGTTGTTTTTACATCTTGTTTATGATGAAGAATTATCTTCATGCGTTATAAGACAATACTTTTTGTCACGGGTGGTGCATTAACTCCATGACGAACTATTTTTGTCTTGGTCTCTTTTGGGGCAGTATCCTTGGTTACATACAGTATGAGACCTTGGGAAGTCTCTTCCTTAATTGCTTGTCATACGTTAACATTCTTTTGTGCGGTTTTATATATCGCTTTAATATCAACCCATCTCGCCTCATTACCATACAAGTGGGGTGCATGTGAGGTGCAATATGCACGATAAATCAAGGAAAGAAGATTATAAGACCGTGTATGAAGAAACACAGACTTAACAACACCTCTTCCTTATAAATATATTTTGCATATTAGACTTTTTGATTCCCGTTTTATATCACTGAGGCAAACTATGTAAAAGCTGGATATATATAAACATCATATAAGAATTTATAACTTAAATAGCTAAAAAACAGCTGATATGAAATCAACCTCATCTGTAGAGAAAGCACTGAGAAAAGTGACGTAAGATCTTACAGTGTAAACCCGTCAAGTATACTATGATTTCAGAACTCCTGTTACTCCATCTTGCCTATCTTATTTATAGTAGCAGAGTAACTAATGATGGTGGTCATGACGCTACTGAGATTGATGGTGAAGATGGAGACAAAGCTGGTGTTGTGGATTATAATAATACTGAATATGATGATAATGCTCAAAACTGCTGGTATCTCTTTCTTGCCGAAAGAAGGTGAAAGGATGGGGAGGTAAGAAAGATGAGGGAATGTGGAGAGATGGGAGAGGGTAGAGGTGAATGGGGACGAAGAGGTGGGTGTCAGTTGAAGTGATATAGTGAGGAGAGAGAGACTATTTGAAGAACGATGACAACGATGACAACATGAAAAATGGTGGTAGTGAAAGGAGGGAACTAGCGGGGGAAGGTGAAAATAGAAAAAAATGCAGTATAAGGGAAGAATTACTCCCCTTCACCAGAGATGAATGAGTTGTGTGGCGGGAGTCAGAAGAAAAATAAAATGATGCCATCATCCAATAAGATGTAATTCCTAAGATAAATAAAATCGTCTGGTGGTACAAGAACTTAAAAAAACAACTCATACTGAGAGTGACATGTGAGGGTGAATGGTACGGAGGAAGACTGTTGTGTCTCAGGGAACGAGTTATTAAGCCTATGCCAAGAATACAAAAACGCTGTTTCTGAACAGTTGCCACCCACACTATCATCATAGATACCTTCACCACCATCATCATCACAGATATCGCCGCCCCCACCACCACCACAACTACCACCACTACCACCATCACCACCACACGTGCCATCATCAACACTACCACAACTATCACCACTACCATAATCATCATAGGCACCACCACCATCACCAACACCATCATCATTATCATCATCACAGCTACCACCATTATCACCATCGTCATTACAGCTATCACCACCACCACCACAGCTACCACCATCATCATAACAGGAGGAGTAGAGGAGTAGACTGTAGCACCAGTCGAGCAGGGCAGTACTCCCGAGGTGGATGGAAAGCTGATGACAGGGAGTGCTGGAGCTCCCGTTTCATCAGCCCTCGGGACTAGTTCCTGACCATCCCCTTTTGCTGAACTTTTTCAGTGTCTCAGTTACACAGAGAGTAGGCCAACATGCTCTCCAGTACAAATTTCTCTATCTTCACCAAACTACATGCACAGTACACACTACACTTCCTATTCAAAATTCACAAAAATGGCGTCGATTCACCAAGCCAAGGAGTCCCCAGGGGGAGGGAACCATAAATGCCCCCGCCATCTGCCCCTCTCCCGGTGACGACTCGAGGTGCCTGGAACCACTGTCTGACTCTCTTCTTCTTCATTTCTGCAACATTCGCGGCCTTTCATCTAACTTTCGCTCTGTTGAGCACCACCTCTCCTCCTCTAAACCTCACCTTCTTTTTCTAACAGAGACTCAGCTGTCTGAGGCAACTGACAGCAAACCCTTTTCTGTATCCTCCTACTTTCTCTATATTCATTTCAATGCCAAAGGTGGCTGTTGTGTATACATACGAAACGACTTATCTTGCTCTCGTGTTCCTGAACTTGATTCTTCTGAATTCTCCACACTCTGGCTTCGGCTTTCCTGTCATTCTCTGACTAAATATATCTGTGCTGTTTACTTATCCCCTAATTCTACTGACTATCAAAAATTCTTCGACTATCTTACTTCTACGATGGAACACATTCTGTCCATTTCTCCTTTCTCTGAAATCTCCATTCTTGGAGATTTCAATGTTCACCACCACCTTTGGCTCTCCTCTCCTTTCACGGATCCACCTGGTGAACAAGCTTACATCTTTTCTATACTTAATGACCTAGAGCAGCTTGTACAGCACCCTACCCGTATCCCTGACGGCCTTGGAGAGAGCTCCAACATACTTGACCTCTTCCTCACAACTAATCCTTCTGCTTACTCTGTTAATCTTTTCTCTCCATTGGGCTCCTCCGATCACAACCTTATTACCTTAACCTGTCCTATCACTCCGGTACGGCCTGTGGACCCTCCAGGGAAACGTCGTCTGTGGCATTTTGGAGCCACGGCCTGGGAGGCCCTCAGGCAGTACTTCTTTGATTTTCCCTGGAATGATTATTGCTTCCGTGGCCGTGAGCCATCTGAGTGTGCCTTGCGCATTACGGAGGTTATTCTCTCGGGCATGGAAGCATACATTCCTTTCTCATATCCTTTGACTAACGCAAGAAAGCCTTGGTTTAATCATGCTTGTTCTAATGCTGTCCGCAATAAGGAGAAGGCCTACAAAAGGTACCAGAGCCAACCCACCCCTGAATCACATCATCTTTATGTTTCTGCCCGGAATCGTGCTAAGTCTGTTCTTCGCTCTACTAAAAATAATTTCATCCATACTAAATGCTCTCAACTCTCCAACTCGAATTCTTCCCGCTCCTTCTGGCACCTTGCCAAAAATCTTTCTAACAACTTTACCTCATCATCCTTCCCTCCTCTTTTCTACTCTGATGGTTCTGTAGCTATTTCTTCTACTGATAAAGCAGATCTCTTCGCACAGACTTTCTCCTCCAATTCTACCTTAGATGATTCCGGTGCTGTTCCTCCATCACTTCCCCCCTCTGACTTCCTCATGGCTGACATTAAAATTTCTTCAGTTGATGTATTTTCTGCCATCACTGGCCTCAGTACTAACAAGGCATATGGGCCTGATGGGGTCCCTCCTGTTGTTCTCAAGAACTGTGCTTCTGTGCCTACACCCTGCCTAGGCAAACTCTTTCGCCTTTGTCTGTCAACTTGTACCTTTCCTTCTTGCTGGAAGTTTGCTCTCACTCAACCAGTCCCAAAGAAGGGTGACCACTCCCAACCCTCCAACTATCGTCCAATTGCTTTAACGTCCTGTATTTCAAAAGTTTTCGAGTCAATTCTTAATAGAAAAATTTTAAGGCATCTTTCCTATCACAACCTTCTTTCCGATCGTCAGTATGGGCTCCGTCAGGAACGCTCCACTGGCGATCTTCTCACCTACCTTTCAGACTCCTGGTCATCCTCCTTTCGGGACTTTGGCGAAAGCTTTGCCATTGCACTTGACATCTCAAAGGCTTTCGATCGAGTCTGGCATAAATCTTTAATTTCCAAACTGCCCTCCTACGGTTTCTATCCTTCTATCTGTGCCTTCATCACTAGCTTCCTTTCTGGTCGTTCTATAGCCGCCGCTGTTGTAGACGGCCATAGTTCTTCTCCTAGATCTATCAACAGTGGTGTTCCTCAGGGCTCTGTCCTATCACCAACTCTCTTCCTTTTATTCATCAATGATCTTCTAAGCTGTACATCTAACCCTATCCACTCATACGCTGATGACTCCACCCTTCACCTTTCCATTCGGTTCCCGCAACGCCCATCTCAACAGTTACTTCAAGAAACAAGGGATGAGGCTATGGCACACCTAATGTCTGACTTGGCTCATATCTCTGACTGGGGTAAAAATAATATGGCTGTCTTTAATGCATCTAAGACTCAGTTCTTACACCTATCAACCCGACAAAATCTTCCACAGGTATACCCACTAATGTTTAATAATATTCAGCTTAATCCTGCATCATCCTTGAACATGCTTGGGGTTTCATTTACTCGGGACTTATCTTGGAGAGATCATATTACATCTCTTGTAAAATCTGCTTCCAAGAGGTTGGGTGTGCTAAGCCGACTCCGCTCTTTCTTTACCCCTGCACAATTGTTGACTCTATACAGGGATTTTATCCGCCCCTGTGTGGAGTACAACTCTCATGTATGGGGAGGCTCCCCACATACAGCTCTTCTCAATAGGGTGGAGTCTAAGGCTTTTCGTCTCATTAACTCTCCTCCTCTTACTGACTCCCTTCAACCTCTGTCTCTTCGCCGCACTGTTGCATCTTTATCTCTTTTCTATCGCTACTTTAATGGTCGCTGCTCCTCTGAACTGTCTGCTTGCATTCCTCCACCTCTACGACGGGCGCGTAGCACCCGTCTGGCAGCAAACTCTCATCCCTTTTCTGTCCAACTCTCTAATGCAAGAGTTAACCGTTACTCCCAGTCTTTCATTTATGCAACAGGTCAGCTCTGGAACTGTCTCCCTCTATCTGTATTTCCTGCTGCCTATGATCTCCAGTCTTTCAAATGCAATGTGTCCAGGCATCTCAAAATGATCAGATCTTGAATTTGGCTCTCTATTGTATTTTGTTTTTCTCTTGGAGGGAACTGTTACTGCGGGCTCATGGCCTTTGGTTCGTTCTTCCTCGCATAAAAAAAAAAAAAGTACCACCACCACTACCACCACCACAGTGGCCACCACCAGCATCATCATCACAGCCACAATCAACACAGCTACCACCAACATCACCATCACCACAGCTGCCACCATTTTCTGCTGAATGAAATCGTCTGTTTGCAACTTCAGTGATATAATAGGCTTCAGAGTAAGGATATCACCACCCCCCCTTCCAAAGGCGTATGAAACTCCACGAAAGTGCTTCACAGGCCCTTCCATGCGTGCATATAATCACCAATAGGGGCAGTTATTGTCAAAACACCCTTTCAGAAAATATCAATCGATACACTGTACTGTACTTGTAAAACTGAAGCTGGACCATCAAGGACCCAGTTCCAACTGTCCTGCAAAAGTTTCATCAAAATAATATTTCCAGTTTTAGCTACACACACACACACACACACACACACACACACACACACACACACACACACACACACACACACACACACACACACACGATTATAGTAATAGATAGATAGATAGATAGATCGATCTATCTATATCTATCTATCTTTCCATCCGTCTATCTATCTATAGCTATCCGTCTATCTATCTATACAATATATATATATATATATATATATATATATATATATATATATATATATATATATATATATATATATATATATATATATATATATATATATATATATATATATATATATAATACTGTGGTAGGTGGGAGCGCTCACCATCCACTCACTCAATGTAGTGTTGCTCTCGGGTGTCTGAACTTTCCTCTCCATCCTTCTTTCCTTCCATTCTCCTCTGTATTTCTTTCCTTCATTCTTTCCTTGTCCTTCTGCCTGCGGGTAACCTTACACTCCCTCTTCTGTCTTTCTTTCCTTCATTCTTTCCACTTCCTTCAGCCTGTGGGTGACTCTACACTGAGTGACACGCCAAATGGTTTCCTGTGCACCAGGAAACCATTTACTACGCTGGGTGGCAACCACATAACCAAATTTTGGCGCCTGGTGGTTTAGTAGGTAATTAATGCGCTCTAATCGGATTGAGCCGATGAAGGTTTATATCCAAGGGATGGTTGGGGTTGATTGCTCATGTAATGCCACTCAGGGATGAGTGAGGCTGATCACTCTCATCTTAAATGTCGGGACCAACTGCCTATCCCCGGGCTCCTACGCTCCTCATGGGGCAATGTAGGATTGGATGAGGTATATACTGTGTATATATATATATATATATATATATATATATATATATATATATATATATATATATATATATATATATACACACACACACACACGGTACCGTATATAGCTGGGTATGCTCTCGATGTGTCTCCCTGTCTCGCACTTTCATTTTCCTTATGTCTGGATTTTATTTCACACCATCTTTCAGTGGGAAAAATCTAGGAGGAGGATGGAGCTGTTAAAACCAATCAACAGCTCTCCATTCCCCCATATACTTTTTTTTTTCACCATTTTTTCTTCAAGTTTTCTATGCATCTACGTACCTAAATAAAACACATATGCAGTTCGTTAACACGGCAAGGCGGAAGCAGAGAACTGAACATCGAGTGTGTGATAAATGCTACGGCCCCTCGCAGTATGCAAATCCAGAGAGAAAACGTGAGAGAGAAAGAAAACGTGAGAAAGTAAGTATTTTAGCTCAGTTATTCTTCTTTTATATTCAACTACTTTACCGGAAATGTAGTGTTTTCACGAAGATGAAATGAGGGGTTACCTGTAGAAAGGGTCCAACGCGCCGCCTACTCGTATGTTCGAAACCATTTTATTGCATAAAACCACAGTACAACTCCTCCTTTATGAACTGTTAGTGGTTTAAAGCCAGTTTCTATACTGGAAGTAAGGGTTATAGTCCGGTGGAAAAAAAACTACGAATGAGCCGTATCAAACGCCACCACCATCGGCCCGGGCAGCCTGCATGTAGGAAGGGTACACTAGCTTATTCCGTCAAGTGAGCGAGACGTGTGGTGGGATGGGTTGAGTAGGAGGTGGTGGGGAGGTTACGTCACTTCCAGAGGGGGGTTAGACGGGTTATAAAAGTTCATCATCATCATCATCATCTTCATCTTCAATAATAATATCTTTATTATTATTAACTATATTACAGTTATTATTATTATTCATTAAACAGAGTGGCTGTCAAAGCATAAAAACAGTAATAATGACAGGACTGACAGTAACATACAGACGGATTATACAGCTTCATCATCATCAGCACTGAAGGTTCCATAACAGCATCTTCATCTTCGATAATAATACCATTATTATCATTATTATTATTAATAATAATATTACTATGTTTTACAGCAGTGTTAGCATGGTTATTAACATGTACCACCATTCTTCATCCAATATTGTACCAGAAAATGCACTCAAGGTTCCATCTTCATTTTCAGTAATAATTACCATAATTGTTATTATTAATATTAATATTATTATTATTATTTACACTATCATTAATATGCATATTAACATGTACCACCATTCTTGAACCAATATTGTGCAAGAAAATGGACTCATAGTTCAGTAATAGCGGAAAAAAACACCGGGATTTAATTTTCTGATTGCATTATTATCATTAATAATAATAAACAAAAATTTCTAAACTAATAACCACTAAAGCATTGTCATAGTCAAAAAGTAGACATATCAAGCTTCAATTAAAAAAAAAAAAAAATGAAGGCGCTAGCCCATCAATTAGCTGAGTTATACTCATGTGAATATTGCCGAACTTTGAGTGCATTATCTGGCAAACTTTACTTGTGGCGTGTTGGACCCTTTCTACGGGTAACGCCTCAAATTATGATGATAGGGGCATGTACAAACGTTTTCTCGCTCGTCACGCGCTCACAAAACGCACTTTACTGAAATTATTCAAGTTTGGAAGGACGTCTAGTACCTAAGAAATTAATAAACACCCCATCTAACCTCTCCAGTTTGATAAGTTTCCCCTAAGCTGCATACGGCCGTCATGAGAGAGCAAGAATGAAATGAAAATACGTCCTTGTAATGAAGGCAGTTCTCTTCAATCCGAGGACGTCATATACTCTTCTGGCTCCCCTTCGATATTATTGAACAGATATATATATATATATATATATATATATATATATATATATATATATATATATATATATATATATATATATATATACTGGAGAAGCTGCCAGAATAGGCCATAAAGAGGCGCCCTTCAGCTGAAATGGTTAGCAGTACATCCACAGCCCCACTCCTTCATTATCTTTAATCTCCTATTTCTCTTGACTCCTTCCATTTCACTATCATCATCATCATCATCATCAAGCCCTTCTCCACTCACATCTCAGTATATCCTCACAGTCATTCTAGCTCTCTCACATTTGCACTCGTTTACATTCTTACACCCATTCTGCCCACTTCATTGTCTCCATCAACGTTCTCTCTCTCTTCTCTTCCCTCTGTCTGTCTGTCTGTTTGTCTGTCTGTCTGTCTCTCTCTCTCTCTCTCTCACATTACACCCATGTCCGCCAGTTTCTCGGTGCTGGTGGATATTCATTAGGGCCACTGTGGCAATGTCTTCACTCGCCTTTATTATGGTGGTAAATTACAAGCCAGGGTGAGGTGGCGGCCAGATAATATACACAGGTGTCGCTGCGCCACTCATGTGTACCTCATTATGGACCCAAACATGTCAGAAAAAAAAAGTATAAAGGTTTATAAATGTGTTTGTCCTGAAAACATATTGGGGACTTAAGGAATGTCACCTTACTCATTCCCATTACTTCTATTATCCAGTTGTTTTAGCTGTGTCTCGGATTTTTTTTTTTTTTTTTAGTTCAAGAGAGTTTCTTGATACTAAAAGGACTTATGAAAACGATATCTGACTCCTATAGATGGAAAAATAAATCCCAGGTTGAATAAAAGCATTGGTGTCAGGGAAAATGGAATGTGTGTGTGTGTGTGTGTGTGTGTGTGTGTGTGTGTATGTGCTATAACACACGCAGTGGTAACTATACTAAACACGGTACTTTCTCTCTCTTACCTCACCTACCACACCTCATGAGTCCATTTCCTCAAAGTTTTAACTTTATTTATTTATTTATTTTTTTTTAACTCATCTGAACTCAGCAGTACACATTGTAATATACCATGCATTGCCTTATTTCACATCCTGCCACGTCCCCTAACGCATCACCCCAATCACACCATCATTTCACCGCACATTTTGCCAATTCACGACACTACGCACCTCACATCCTCATCCAACTCCACACCCTAATTCGTCCACACATCATCTACTTCTCTTCCCTGTTCCATTCGCCACCTGATATGCCATCACCCTACCCCCTTCGCAAGCCATAGTACAATACAAACGTAGCATAAATTTCCATACAATAAATCTAGGTTAAGCTAATATTTTAGTGGAAAATCATGAAACAACTAGTTTTATATAGAATCAGAAATGATGGAATTACTACCCAGTGATTTTTCAGGGTGTGACTGGAGCCCCTGAAATTGAACTGAGATGTGCAAAGTACAGTATACTCGCCTCGTAATGTGGCAAAAAAAATATGTATATTGATTTCAACATCACACCTCACGCTCCTCTGAGTCACCATTCATCTCGCCCAAACTTCATGACCACAACTCTCACCCTGTCATGTCGCCTTACCATCCCACACATCATCATGACCTCACCCTGGCTTACACATCACCACACTTCTCACCCACACCTCAACCTTCAAAACTAATTCCTACTCACAGCTTTTCACCCACACCTACACTTCACCCACACGTTTCACCCTAAAACCAAACCTGCACTCACACATTATTCCCCTCACCCGAACCTTTCTTCCTCCTACCACCAACACCTCATGTTTTCAAACCAAACCTCCCACCCAAAACTATCCATCAACATCCTTATCTCACCCAAACCTTTCACTTCACAACCAAACCTCTTCCTTCCACCCCAGATGCACCCAAACATCACAACCACGCGTCACACTGTTCTTCCTGAGTACTAATCTCCATCTTTTTGTATCCATGTAACACCTCCCATCCACAACTTTCCAAACACACGTACATCTTACCCCCACCCACACCTCTCTCACCCTCACACCCACACCTAACCACCTCCCAAACACGACCACATATCACCGTGTTCATGAGAGGTATTAATCTCCATCTGCCTGTATCTGTGTAACACGTCCCCTCGGCTCTGTCTTATCACCTCTCTCCCTCACTTCCTCCTGCTATCTGTCCACCACCGTCACTCTCAGATAACACTCAACGGCCCTAGTCCTCCTCTGCGTCTGGATGAAAAAAAAAAAAAAAAAAAAGGGGGCTACGTTAATTTTATAGCAGGGTAGTGTGTGTTGTGGTGGTGTGTGATGTGGCAGTGTTTGGTGTGGTAGTGTGTGGTGGGTGGTGGGTGGTGTGGCAGTGGGTGGTGGCGTGGTATGGTAATGTGTGGTGTGGGAGTGAGCAGTCCGGTAGTGTGTGATTTGGTAGTGAATGATGTGATGGTGTTTGCTGTGGTACTGTGTACTGTGTTAGTGAGGTAGTGTGTGATGTGGTAGTGAGGAGTATGGTGGTGTTTGGTGTGTAGTGTGTGGTGTGGTAGTGGGTGATGTGGTAGTGATCGGTGTGGTAGTGTTTGGAGTGACATACTGTGGTGTGGTAATAAATGGGGTGTCACTCTGGAGAACTAATGTAAGGTAGGGTAGTGTGCTATGGGGTGTGACATAGGCAGCTTCGTAGAAACTCGTCCATAGCAATATAATTTGCACAGTGCACTCTAAAACCTCTTTTATGTTATCTGTATAATTTGAACGATAGCGTACTTTGCATCCGTGACATGCAAAGGATATCGAGCTCGCTGTGAAGAATAATTCAAGAAGGAAGCGATGTTGCGAAATACCCGAAGCCACTTGAAATACAATCACGTATGGTTTTGTGGTGTGGCAGTGTGTACGGTGATACTGTATGGTGTGGTAGTGTTAGGTGGGCAGAGTGAGGTGTGGTAGTTCATGGTACGGCAGTGTGAGGTGTGGCAGTGTATGTGGTGTGGCAGTATGTATTGCCTGGTAGTGTGTGTCATGAGGTTGTGTTTTTATTGCACAATGGCTTTTATTTAATGACCTATATATGTTCATTTTTATCTGCCACAGTACTTCACTTCAGTACTTGGCTAACCTACACATACTATTCTCTGTTACATACAATACCCCAGCCTCCTCACCCCCCTCGTTTCTCGCTATATATAGACCTCCTATAGGCTTCAAGTTTTGGAAACACTTTTAAATCCAAAAACTTTATTCAGTAATTTTCAATTTACCTAGATTCCGCAGTATAAGAGGTCCATCCAGTCAAATATAAACAAACGCAGCGGTGCCACGTTGCTAGAAACTTGATGCTTGTCTTGAAATGCAGAACTGGGGGGAGGGGGAGGGGCGAAGGGGCTATCCTAAGGCAGCAAAAGTCCTGTCACCTCTCCTACTTTCCTCGCCATAAACTCTGCAGATGAGTCTGGTGAATCCGCAGCAAACGACACTGATGATCATGAGCTGTGGCCAAATATTCACCATGTTGTTGTGGATGCATAATTCTGATTGTCAAAGTCTATAGAATGAGAAGCAGGAGAGGCGACATGTGTGTTGTTTCCCGCTTTACATGTGTCCCATGAGGTGGGAATCACTAAAGAGCTTTACTTGACACTGATACATTACTCGTGGCATTATGGATACAGAGTACCGTACTGTGAGAATAATCAACACGCCTTATGACTGGAATACATACGGTGTCAGTCTTCTACATAATCTATCTTCCTGACTTCTTACTTCCCCCCCCCCCCAACCACCCGAAGCATTTTATTCTCTAAAGGAAGGTCTACTGAAGTAAGTCCCATCACTCAGTGGACTTGTAGTCTATTCTCTTCCTGCTGTCTCCAGGAGATCTTTTTCAACCTAGGGAGGGTTTCTAACTGTGAAGTTGTTAATGAAGGTCGTATCTAACCCCTCCAGCAGGACAAATCTCTCTCCTGCTGAATAAAACCGTCTCTAGCCAGCAAGCGAGAACTGATTAAAAAAAAAAAAAAAGGTAACCGGACTGCAGGAGTTAAATTACGAACATAGTAGGGTAAAGATGGTACAGTAAAAGGAAAAAAGAGTTTATGATTAATCCCTACACTTCAGTGACGTATTTTGATGCTTCTTTTTTCTTTTTATCACCAAATGATTACATTCAATACTATGCTTGCATCCTGAGCTGAGAAAAAAAAAAAGTTTGGTGGTAGCCCAGTATGAAAAAAAAAAGTAATTATAACTATATTGAAGGGGTTACAGTGTGAAACAGTGAATGGTAAGTAACTTTTCCTTCCTCTTGGGAGTTGCCGCTTCTAGAAAGAATGTTAAAAACTACATAAGCGCTCATTACCTAGCTACGTACTAAATCAGACTCAAAACAGGACGGTGTATTATCCACCTTTATGTATTTGCAGTACAAATAGCACGACATTGCAAGCTCCAGCCTCTGCTCAGCATCGACCAGTCATCCCTTGTGATAGATTTCTCAGTTAGTGCATAACCAGGCCAGCCATAAATCGTAGCTGTTGCATGAAAAAGAAAAAAAAAATGTTTGCTGCTGCATTACAGTATGACAGAGAGGGACAGGAAGATGGCTTAAGAAGAATACCTACTGACTACAAGGGGTCAGTAAGGCAGATAATCGATTTTACAATCACAGCTTACCCTTGAATACAACAAGCAACAGTCGAGTTTGTATCAGGTGCCAAATCAATGCTACTGTATGAATACGGATATAAGGGAAATGAATTTTGATTGGCCAAGGAATCTGGCGAAGGTTTTTGTTTTTTATATTGCAGGTTGAATGTGTTAACAATTATATCAGCGGCTGCTCGTCATAAACATAAGAGGTTCACAGTCAGTAGGCACCTACACCCGCACCCATATTGCGACGAAGGATCCAATACAAAAGCACCATATATATACACCGTACAGTTGCTAAACGTACCTGGAAACTTTACTGTAACATTCCATATGAGACCCACTGTAGGATTAGACCTTCACCTTGAAGGGAGTGTATTATTCACAATATCTCATGCTGGCAAGGTACGAAAGTGGAAAGGGTGTGTTTCAATGAGAGTGATGTATGTAAACCTCGAAGTGTTAATTGTAAAACGGTGTTTTGAGTTGGTAAAACTATCTATCTATCTATCTATATACCTAGGCTGCTTCCCCCAAGGAAAGGGAGGTAGCCGAGACAGGACGACACACTCCCCATTTACTCGTCCATTCAAACACATTCATTCGCATCTTAGCCCCAAAGGGGAGAAGGGACAGATCCTCACCGCACCACACCGCACAAGGGTCAACTGCGCAGTGCAATCAGTGACATCCGCAGCATGGCCCGACAGCAGAGCTGGTTTACCCCTGCCACATCATAATAGATCTATCTCCTTACCCGCACCTGACCTGACTAGCTGATCAGACCAAATGAGGGAGAATATCCCCTCAGGGCTGCGTCATCATTTATTCATTCTCAATTTCTCTCCATTTATTTCTGTCACGCACAGCCACTCATCCTTGCTCAACAGACATCCCTCTCGCATCCAACGCTCTCTTCACACTGTCCATCCATCCTATTCGTGGTCTCCCTCTCAGCCTTACACCACTCACACCAGATCTACTTATCTTTTTCACCAATAGCTCATTATCCATTCTATCCATATGCCCAAACCATCGCACCACCCTCTGCTCAACTCTACCAGCCATCTCCCGAACAACTCCAGTTCTCCTTCGCACTTCATCATTTCGCACTCGATCCATACGCGTCACTCCACACATACTCCTCAGACACCTCATCTCCATTGCAGTCAAACTTTTCCTCTCTGCTACACCCATATTCCATGTTTCAGCCCCATATAATGCAGTCGGTACCACAACATCCCCCATACAGCCTTCTCTTTACATCCGTTCTAGGCGAACGACATCTAAACACCTTTTTCATTCCTCCTAGCACCTTTCCTACTTCATTCATTCTAAACTGATCTGGAGATACTACATATTCAGATGCAAAGGGAGAGAATCGACTGGAGGGTCTCTTGCCTAACTCACCCTCGCGGAATATAGTGTCAAACGATAATAAGATAGACAGATAGATAGATACACAGATAGATATACAAAGAAATTTGTAGACAGGAGTGGATAGATAAATAATCACAACGGTGAAACAAGACAAATAATGATAATTACTGATGTTCATGCACTGTGGAAGAGAAACACACACACACACACACACACACACACACACACACACACACACACACACACAGTCATCAAAACTAACTGGCTTTTCACTTATCCCTGTTCGCGAAGGAAATCAAGAGCGTTAACATAATAAATATTAATATCCGACCTGAATCGTCCTCTCCATTCAAAAAGCTCTGCGCCTCCGTCACATCCTACACCCTAAGTACGTCCTAAAAATTGTTAACCAAGCAACCATGAGTACCCATAATAATCCCTTACTCAGACCTATATTTTAAGCTGCCCAGAACTCTGGTCATTCATAAAGCTACTTGTTTATTCTAACATCTTGCCCTGCACAACCACTAAACACTTCACAGTCAAGTAAGAGTTTGTTTGTGGTGCGTGAAGAGGTACAAAGTGGTATATACATAAGCAATGGATAACAAGAGATGGTTCATCCCATAATGAGAATATTGTACTGAAAGTCAAACCAACGTGTGTAAGATAATTACAGAGAAAGGACGGACATCCACACAAAATTGTTATCTCATAAAATTGTGGGGCGCGTACGAATTGTGAGTGAGACTGATGTAGAAATGGAAGTGAGGCTGTGTTGGGGTGAGGCATGCACAGGGGTGGGTGGGTGGGCGAGTGAGGCAGTGAGGGTGTGAGTGTGTATGAAAATAGTAGGGATGAAGGTGTAGTGAGATGAGGGTGAGTATGGGCGGGGGTATGGATTAGTACGTATGTAAGGCAGGGGTGAGGGTGACTAGGGTGTACGCTAGAGTGACATCAATGCTGTGCTTGTATGAAAAATTGCGCTAACGATTGAGGGGGAGTGAGGAAAGGTGCTGTGTGTGAGAGCAGGGGTAAAGGAGGTTATACGGGTGCAGGTAGGGGAGCAGGTAAGGGTGAAAGAGGATGTTGGTGGAGAGGACTGAGGTATGGAAGGGTGAGGGGTGAGGGACAATGTTGTGTGTGAAGGTTGGAGTGAGACAAGGTGTATATAACGCAGGAGGGCAGAGGTGCTGGAGAATGAGAGCAAAGGTGACTGTTTGACTTAGCAGGGATGAAGGAGAGTGTTGGAAGTGAGGCCAAGAGTAATTGGAGGTTGCGAGAGTAGTTATTTGGGGGTGTATGTGTGAAAGAGGTTGGCCAGAAATACTACGGAGGAAGGTAATGGGGTGCCGATTATAGTGACAACAGGGAGCACTGTAGGTGTATAAGGTCAGAGTAGGGCCTAGTGTGTGTGTGTGTGTGTGTGTGTGTGTGTGTGTGTGTGTGTGTGTGTGTGTGTGTGTGTGTGTGTGTGTGTGTGTGTGTGTGTGTGTGTGTGTGTGTGTGTGTGTGTGTGTGTAAAATAAGGCTAAGCTGAGTGAATGTTTGTCACAGTAGGTGATAGTGAGGGTGAATGTGTGTATAGTTGTAAGACGAGAAATTGCAGCAAGATGAATGTGTGACGGCACGTTGAATGAATGTTGTGAGGGAAATGGTGAGAGTTAACAGTGTACAGTATGGGTGATTGTGCGTGTTGTTAGTGAGGGCAGAGGTAAGGGTAAGGGTAAGGGTGGGGCCCGCTAATAAGGTCAGGAGTGATGTGGGTGTATGTGAGGGGCAGGAGTGATAAGGCGGTGACATGGGGACAAGAAGCAATAGGTAAGGGACACGGACGGGAACAAGAAGGGACAGGAGATTAGGAGAGAGGGATAGGGGGTAAGAGGGAGAGACAATGTGGTCGGAGAGAGAAAGGACGATATAAAAGTTGCTGGAAGTAGGAAAGGGATAGGGTGACAGGGGAGTCTGAGAGGGGCAAGGGAAGTGTCAGGGGTTGGGGGGAGCAGGAAGAGATGTGAAGTTCTTGAGAAGGGTAGGGTGAGAAATGGAAACGGGAGATAAAAGGAAACAGAGGCTTCGGGGATGGGAACTGGGGAATAGGAGGGAGGCAGGGGAATTGGAGAGGGGAATGAGGGGTTGGAGGGGGCAGGGGAACTGGAAGAACGGGGAGGGGACATTGGCAAGGAGCAAAGGTAAAATAGTAGTGGGGGTCGAAAAAGGGCAGGTGATTTAGAGGGACGAAGGTTGATCTGGGGAATGGCGGTAGGTGTGGGGCAGGGGACAAGAGGGGTGGCGAGGGGATAAGAGGAGGGAAATGGCAGGGAAGTAAGAGTGGGGGCGGGGGGGTAAGAGGGGAGGTAGGGGGGTAGGAGGGGGCAGAGTGAGTGATGGTGGCAGGTGTGAGCTTCACTTCCTCAGAGTGGCCGACCAGCTGAGTGTGGGAGGGTAGGGGGGTGGAGGAGGGGCTGTGGAGAGGGAATAGCAGGGGAGAGGAAGGAGAGGGGGTAGGGAAGGGAAGAGTGAGTGAAGAGAGAGGAAAGGATAGAGAGAGGAATACTGTAGATAGAAGGGGATAAAGGGTTTTAAAAAAAAATGGAGGGGAGACGAAAGTGAGGAGAAGAGGGGTAGGTGAGTGGAAGGAGATGAGGGAGAGAAGAAGAGAGGAAGGAGAGTGGAAATAAATGAGAAAAGAGTGATGATGGAAGTAGAAAGAATGGGAGTAAGAAGAGTCGAAAAAGGAAAGGAAATTAGACGGGACGAAGGAGAAAGACAACAAAAGAGAGAGAGAGCAGAGAACAAAGAAAAAAAAAGGGAAAATGAGAGAAGGATAGGAGATCGGAGGAAAAAAAAAAGGTATTGAGATTGGGAAATGATAAGAGAGAAAAGAGAGAGGGAGACGGATGAGATTAGTAGACGAGGAAGGAGAGATGAATGGGAGGAGAAGGAAGGTTGAGACGGACAGGTTGAAGTATGGGAAAAGAGAGAGAGAGAGAGAGAGAGAGAGAGAGAGAGAGAGAGAGAGCGAGAGAGAGAGAGAGTTAGGAAAAGTAATTCATTAATTGATCACGGTTAAAAGACAAAATGAAAAAAGAAATAGAGAAAACTCTACCACAATATAATATTAGAAGGGCTATGAATGTTTATATAAGCCTAGCACAAGAGGCTTAAAAAAGATATATATTAGCCTACGGTGAAAGAAATGAGGTACTTGGGTGAGACTCCAAAGGAATGTGGAAATAAAGAGAGGGAGCAGCAGTAAAAAGATAAGAAAAGAAAAACGAATAATAATAGAGCCGAAAATTTTGAAAAAATTAGGACAGAGGAGGCAACAAAGAAGAAAAGAAATGAAAAGAAGATTAAGAAGGAAAAGAAAGTTAAAGCTAAAGATGGATCATTTATTCATGGCTTGCGGTCGAAAGCAAAAGAGAAAAGGGCAATATATATATATATATATATATATATATATCATCAGCCGTTTGTGTGGCCACTGCAGGACCGGCCTATCCCTACCGAAGTGGGGACAATACAGCCAATGTATCTCTACCAAGTGGCTTAGGCTGTCTAGTAGAGACTGTACTGCATGTAGGGTGAGAAGTGCTTGTGAGTGTATTGTAGTGTTGGAGTGGCTTTGGATGTGTGTGTAGTCTGTGAACCAAGTGTAATCGGCTCGCGCAAACCGACTGGGTGTAAGCATACTTTATATTATGCGACGCTGGTTCAACCACAGCACCCCTGATGTCCGCCAACGCAGTACGTGGCCAGAAGAACGCTCCCAGAGTTTATTACCCTGGCTGGGCGCGAACCCTCGTTCTTCAGTGTATGAAAACGCACACTTTACCACTGTACCACAGAGACTCCATATATATATATATATATATATATATATATATATATATATATATATATATATATATATATATATATATATATGTAAACTGTATGGCTATCTAGCCAAGGGCACTAATTCCATCTATCATCCAGTCTTTTATGGCTCCTCCAGAAGAGTAGGGACCCAGAACTAGGCTATTTAATCTGCGACGTTTAGGAGGGTGATAGTGACTAGTCTCTGGCCTCTGGTATATATGTGAGCAATAAACCCCAACCCACCCTTGAATGTAAACCCTTATGATGCACCGAAGCAAGAAATTAACAAGAAAGAACTGAACCACATCCGATATGTGAAAAACAGATATGTTAATATTTTAAAAAGGTATCACAAATGCCTAAAGAGAGAAACAAGAAGTGCTAGAGCCGCAGGAAAGGAAAATATCACGTGTCTGCAGTAGGAAAATACAAATTCTTTCGGAGCCAAGAAAAGAAAACAGATATTACAAGAAATGGCTGTGAATAACACACACACACACACACACACACACACACACACACACACACACACCGCTCGCTGGTGCAGTGGTAACGTTCACGCTTGCCAACTGGTGGACGGGAGTTCGCGCCTCGCTCAGGTTGCGAAAAGTTTCACTGACGAAGTGGGTGGTTACTGTCCCCCTTGAGCAAGGGGGCGGATGTGTGTGTGTGTGTGAAGGTCACAGCCTTGCCCTTAGATCGGACTGTATGAGCTCTTAGCTCCCTTCCGGGAGGGTAAAAGCTGACCATCACGACCATCAAGTGATCCTGACCGACTCGGTGAATTACACACACACACACACACACACACACACACACACACACACACAGGCAGTCTATTCATGGGTCGAGGCAGGAAGTGACTAAGAAGAAGAAGCAAAAGAAAGGAAAACTGATAACTAATGACCACGATATGCAAATGAACCATGGCTGTCCGAGTGGTTGTTCCTACGCTGAATACATCGTCTGGCGGCAGCAAGAACGGTATACAGTATCAGTCATGGCTTTTAATGTGCTGATGGCCATCGTTTCTAACCCATTCCATACGATAAACATAAATCATATGAGGCATTAAGTTGTCTGGCTGCAGCAGGAAAAATATATATAAGACAACATGGTACTAAAGGCGCTAATGCAGATTGCCTTTAACCCCACCCCTACGGAAGATATACCATAGCATTCAAACAATCGTCTGGTGAGAGGAAGAATTATAGACAGAAGGTGTTATTAAAACAGACGGAGCTTACAGAAAGTTGTACACGAACACGAGGCTGAATGAAATTGTCTGCCATTAAGAAGAATAAAAAGCCCTATCCTATGAATTTTGCATGAAATGTCACAAACAATAAGGGTGACCGATAAGCCTGCAATCATATGGTAAAATGATATTTTTTAGTATTGACAGAAGGCATACACTGGGTCCACCATTATAACTGATACACAAATGCTGACTATAATCCAGTCAGCAATCACACAGTCCCTGGTGTCAGCACTGATGGTGTTAATACATCGATGATGCACAAACGTTAACCACTACAATTTTTTCAACATACACCAGCGCCTTCAAGTGACTGCAGAGATAACACCATCACTGCTGATATCCATTGTCTGGTGTCAGCATGAATACAATACCCATGTATGTCAGTATGAGCAAGACCGTTAATACATGAAATGTTATTCATGGTTTGTAATGGATTGTGAGTAGAAAGTTTTTCATAACTTGTACGTAAATAACGGCAGAAAAAACATCAGGCATAAAAACAGATAAGAATGCAAAGGTAAAGGGAAAACAAAACCCCGAAAGTCTTTGAAAACCACTAAATGGAGGCCATTAAAAACAACTGGGAGAAAGTAAAAAAGGAACCATTCATGAATTGGAGAGAAAAAACATTTTCTTTTTTTTTACCTCTCACAGGACTTGGCGTCAGACATTACACAGATAGATGGATTCAGGATAGATAAATAGATAGATGTGGATTGATAAATAGGTTAATCGATGGAGAGGTAAGTAAACTGACAGACAGAGGTCTGTAGACAGACAGACAAAGACAAAGACAGAGAGATGAATACATACATATGTACAGTACATACATACATACATACGTCCACACAAGTAGCTGGCTAGCTACATACATGTATGCACATATAATTGCACGTATGCCTACATACATACATACTTACACAGCTAGGTAACAAGCTAAGCACAGGCATACATACGTACTGACACACAAGTAGACCGACAAACATTTTTCTTGTAGCGTGAGGATTAATAAAGGCTATATCCAGCTACTGCATTATAGCCAAGTATCCCTTAAGAACGCGGAAACTCTATCTATTGCCAGACGTCTTAATCTCGTAAGGGGTGGCCACAAACAAATCGCCTCCATGTCGCCCTCTCCCGCCCCATTTCACTGCCCTGCTCCCAGCTCACACACCCCTCTCTCATATACCTCTTCACTCCATCCCTCCACCTCATCCTTGTCCACCCCGCCACTCTCCCCTCATCAACCTCACTCACATACTCTCTCCTCGTCAGTCTCTCTCTCTCCATCCTCTCCAAATGGCCAAACCACCCTAGTGCATTTCTCCTAACGGTTTGTATCACATCCACATCCACACCACAACGCTCTTAAAAAAAAAAAAAACACCCCTGTGTAACAGAAAGGTTAACTCGCGAACCCCTTCCCCTCCCCCCCCAAATGGGTAAAATAACAGGACATGAAAGAAATGCAGAAAGGGAAGAAAAGCGACCAGTTACGATGTAAATTTTACAAACACACACACACACACACACACACACACACACACACACACACACACACACACACACACAAACACACACACACACACACACACACACACACACACACATTACAATAGATTTATATCTTGCATAATTCTTGCAAGGAAATACAAATAGGAAAGAAGAATAAAGGTTGACTGAAGAGACAAGCCCAAGGATCAAGGGAGGAAAAACAAGAAACTGAGACAAAAACCGCTCAGTAAAAAAGAAAACACACACACACACACACACACACACACACACACACACACACACACACACACACACACACACACACACACACACACACACACACACACACACACACACATACACACACACACACACACACAAGGAGGAAACGACCCGTACTCTGCGACAGGAAGTGACTAATGAGATGTGGGAAGACAAGAAAATATACAAAGCGACGAAAATAATAGAAACCAAATCATAGACATTAACACACACGAGGGAACCATCTAAGACATATGAGAGGAATAGACGAGGAATTCTGTGGAGGGAGGGAAGGAAGAAAGGAAGAGGGAAGGAAGGAAGACAGGGGAATTGAAGGAAGGAAAGAAAGAAGTAAGGAAAGTGAGGTTGTGGCAATGAAAAACCAACTGAAACACACACACACACACACACACACACACACACACACACACACACACACACACACATATCTAGCAATTCTGAGAGAGAGAAAGTAGGAAGGAAGGAGGAGGGTAAGAGGGATAAAGGGTAACAATGAAAGAGAGAAAATGGGTGGGAGGAAAGAAAAGAAGGCAGGATGGAGTAAAGGAAAGAGAGAAAGGAGGATGTGGTAAAGGAAGGAGAAAGGGAGGAAAGGAGAAGTTGAAAGGAAGGAGGGAAGGAGAAAAGGAAGGAATGAGTAAAGGAAAGATGAAGGAAAGTAGGGGAGGAAACAGAGAAGGAGAAAAAGATGGGAGGAAGGAAACTGAGTCAAAAGCCGGAAAACCCTTGGAACTCAAAGAAATTTACATGTTTTAGGGACAAAAAGAAGGCTTTAGGAAGGGAAGAGGTTGTGTAGATCAGATATTCATCCTTAGATCTTTAGTGGAAAAGTTTCTAGAGAAGGGAAAGAAGTTGTATGCGGCCTTCATGGATTTGGAGAAAGCATATGACAAGGTGGGTAGACAAGGCTTGTGGAAAGTTTTAGGAATATATGGAGTAGATGGGAAGTTGTTGAATGCAGTGAAGAGTATATATGAGGGTGCCAAGGCTGCAGTGCGTGTGGATAGTGAACTAAGTGATTTTTTCATTTTAAGGTTGGGTTGAAACTAGGATGTGTCATGTGTCCATGGCTGTTCAGTATGTACATGGATGGGGTTATAAAGGAGATACAAGGTAGGACAATGGATGTTGTAGTGGCCCTAATGAGAGAGGGCAGTGTCTGGAAACTGTACTGTTGTTTGCAGATGATACTGTGTTGTTAAATGAAGACGAAGGGGGGCTGCAAGGCTTGGTGGTTGAGTTTGAGAGAGTGTGTAAGAAACGGAATCTAAAGGTGAATGTAGGGAAGAGTAAAGTTATGGTCTTCGAGAGAAGTGAAGTCAGTGAATGTACAGTGACGCTGGATGATGAGGAAATGGAAAATGTGAGTACGTTTAAGTACTTGGGGAGTGTGATGAGTAATGATGGAAGTTTGGAGGGTGAAGTGCTTGAAAGAGTACAACAAGGAAGAAAAGTTGCTGGTTCCTTAAAAGCAGTGATAAGAAACAGGGAAATGAGCATGGAAGTGAAAAAGTTACTACATGACAGTACTGTGATACCAACTCTAACGTATGGAAGTGAAGCTTGGACCTTGTTGGAAGGACACAAGTCAAGAGTGAGAGCAGTGGAAATGAGTTATTTGAGAGAAGCATGTGGAGTTACATGGAGAGACAGACTGACATGTGAGAATGTGAAGAAGCTTCGTGGTGTAGATGTAGATATGATAGAAAGTGTTAGGAGAAACACATTGAGGTGGTTTGGCTATGTGGAGAGGATGGAGAGTGAGAGACTGACGAGGAGAGTGCATGTGAGTGAGGTGGAGGGGGAGAGAGGGAGGAGGAGGCCGAGGATGAGATGAGGGATGGAGTGGATAGGTATATGGGGGACAGGGCGACGTGGAGGCGATTTGTTTGTGGCCACCCCTCACGGGATTAAGGCGTCTGGCAATAGATAGATTGTTAGAAAAAGGAGGTAGTACAGAGAGAGAGAGAGAGAGAGAGAGAGAGAGAGAGAGAGAGAGAGAGAGAGAGAGAGTGAAGGGGGAATGGAATATATTGAAGGCACCTCAAAAAAGCTGAGAGGAACGAAGTATAAAGCGGTGAGTATTAGTTTTCAGTGTCCCTGCCCTTAGACTCGACCCTCACACACCCAGAAGGTAAGACAGAAAAGAGGCAGGAGGATAAAGAAAGGAGGGAGGAAGAGGAAATGAGAGAGGAGGAAGAAAGGAGAGGAGAGGAGGAAGAAAGTAGTAAGAGGGAGGAGGGGGGGAAAGGGAGGCAGAGGATGAATGAAGAAGAAGGTAAAAGGGAAGAACAGGAAGATGGAGTCACTGGGACACGGGATGAGTAGAGATGAGGAGATGAGGGTAGAAGAGGCAGAAGTTAGAGATGAGGGAGAGGAAGAAGGAAAGAGCGGGAAGGAAAGAGAGTGGAAGTTTTAAATGGGGAGGGGTGAAGGAGAGAGGAGAGAAAAATGAGAGGGCGAGGAAAGAAGTCAGAGGACAGGAACAAACAGGAAGGGAGGACAGAAAGGAAAAGGAAAGACAAAGTAGAAAAAAACGGGAAGGAGGGACGGAGTATGGAGAAAGGAGGTAAGAAGAGAGAGGTGGACAGGAAGGGATAGGACAATAAGAGGGAAGAAGAAGAGGGGATAGGAAAAACGAGCGAAAGGAAATAGGGGAATGAATGAGAAAGAAGAGGCGTGGAATGAAGGTATGTGGAAAAGGAGGGTGAAGAAAGAATGGACAGAAGAGTAGGAGAATGAAGAAGGAGAAAGGGAGCAAGAGAAACAGTAGAAGGAAAGAGATGGGGAGAAGAGGAAGGAGGAGAAGGAGAAAGAGGAGGGGGGAAAGGAAAAGGAGGAAGGAAGGATAAGGAGGAAGGCGAGAAGTATAAGGAAGCAAAGAAGGTCAAGGATAAGAAGGAAGACGAGAAAGAAGGAATGTAAGCTGTGGACAATTGACCAGGAAGTGAAATAATCGACGGGGTACTGAGAGGCTGACAGCGTGACAACAAGAGAGAGAGAGAGAGAGAGAGAGAGAGAGAGAGAGAGAGAGAGAGAGAGAGAGAGGGGTGGGGGAGGGGTGCTAGTGACAGAGAAAAGGAAGGAAGAGGAGGAGACGAAAGTTTGTTTATGACAGAGTAGGGTATGAGAGTAACCGAAGAGTTGGGTTCATTTCTCTCTCTCTCTCTCTCTCTCTCTCTCTCTCTCTCTCTCTCTCTCATCAGAGCTATCTTTACGAGCAGAAAAGGGCGTATTTTCGGGTTTAATTAGCTGGGTTTCCTTAGTTTTCTTCAGTAGGTCAACGTGTTATCATTCCATTACTAGACTATATGATTCAGTGTAGAAAAGCAGTATTATGGTGGAGTTTGGAACCGTATTCTGAGCAGCTTTGGAGAACTCAACACTTCTTCCTTAGGTGGTTATTATGCCCATTTCATACAGTATCCTCACGTATGCGATGGATGCAATCTTATGTCGAGATGGCGTACAGAAAAGTTATGATGTAATAAATAAAATATATCGATAAAAAATTATGAGTTAGAAAGCCTCCCATGATATCTAAAATGCAAGGCCGAAAAGAATCTCAGTATTTCCAAAATTCTGTATCCAATGCCTGACTTTCCATAACATGAGGAGAGGCCTTGACAAGACCCCCTTCAGGCACCCCTGTATCAAGTCAACAATGCATTCCCCTTCCCCTCCCACATCATGCCGCCCTCCCTCCAGAACTCAGAAACTGATACTGCTTGAATCTGACGCATTTGTTACGCAGGGAGAACACGCCAACGTCTATCCCAGCCCCGTCACCTATGAACTACAGAGTAAAATAATATTTCTTCAGCCATTCTTCTCCCGTCACCCACACACTCACTCTCACACCTTGCTTGGCAGTGTCACTTGAGTTCTCTTTTCTTCTCTTAATATTTTTTACCTGCGTTTTAAAATGTTATGTATATTAGATAGATAGATATATAGATAGACAGATAGACAGATAGGTAGATAGAGAGATAGTGAGAGAGAGAGAGAGAGAGAGAGAGAGAGTATGATCACGTTATGGATTTTTTCTTCTAGACGTCCAACTGGGCACATCCTTCTCTGTTTACACCAGACACTATCGCTACACTCGGCCAGAGATCTAACTCTCCCACGCATGCAAAACTTCTTTTAAATGGTTTGCTTTTATGTACAACCTCTTTTTTTTCGACACACACACACACACACACACACACACACACACACATTAGTATATCTGTTGATATGTCTTTGTGTAAGCAGAGTAATATGGCCTCTGCGATGACGTCTTGTTTATTTTTGCTACCCCAGACAATATTTCGGTACATGGAAAAGATTCCTTTTACTGAATGGCTCAGTAAAGCTCCACTCCCCAGCAAAAGACCATATAAAGCCTAGAGTTTCACACAAACGTGTATAATGACATAGTTAGCCCTATAGAGTCTGTTTAACAACGCCATATTTAGCTATAAATACGGTAACTAACGGTTGTTAGGCAATATATTTGGTTCAAACCTCTTTTTCATCATCATTATCATATTCGAACTTCTTGTTCATCATCAACATCATGTTCGAACCTCCTGTTCATCATCATCATCATCATCATGTTCTAACCTCTTGTTCATCGTCATCTTCATAATCACCATTATCGTCCGCCTAGAGAGCGTGTCTTGCCCATTCCTGGTGCAAGCTGTGGAGTGGAGTAAAAGAATCACTGCAACTCTCTGTTTAACTATAATTGATCCCTCTCGTAATATCGCCAAATGCAGGTCGTTTTTTCTGGGATGACTGGGACTCAGCAAACATTGACTGTCTGCCTAAACGACCTTAGCACAGTAAACAGGCAATAATTTAACCCTTCTTTTCCTTTCTGTTCGTTTTTGGGCCATATTTTCAGTAGCTTTAGACATATCGCAATACCTTTTCAACAACGACTTACCTTGCACATTACACATTAGCCTCCATTTGTATGGTATTGGTGTAAACCATCTTGACATTAAAGTAATGGAAATAATAGGTAGAATAAGTCGATATGGAAGAGGCACTACCAAGCCTCCTATGTCACGTATTATTAGACCCTAAGTTTTCATTGTTCTGTTTGTTTTATCATATTGCCATTTCCCTCATTCATTTCATCCACTTTGAAGACAATGTTAAGGTGCATTATGCTAAGTTGCTATGGAGGGGTTGCAACGAAGCCTTCAGTGCTCACTATAATGACTCACTTATCCTTATTCCACTCTGTTAATCTTTATTTACGCTCGTCTTCTATTCGCCTTTGTCTCAATATTTGTTTGTCTCTTCCTATTTATCCACTCAGCCCCACTCCCTGCTCTGCCTTACGTACCACTTGAGGCCTCATCATCCACTTAAGTGCTTGACGGGAGAAGGAAAATGTGGGGTAGCTTGGGAGGGGAAAGTTTATGGGAGAGAGGAGAGAAGACAGAGGGAGAAAAAAGGTGGAAGAAGGGAGGAGGAGACTTACTGAAAGGATTAATGAAGGCTGCATGCAACACCCCCAATCTATATAAAAGACGTACTCTACCTGCATATAATCGTCTGGTCTTAGTTGGAATACATCGAAAAATAGGTCATCGTAGTGAAGGTGTTAATACCGGTCACTGCCCAGCCTTGTGTTACGTACAAATAAACACGCTCTCTGGGAAAATACAAATTAGCCACGATTATGAGTCTTACTTTCATAGGCATCCAAGTCTCAGCGGGAGTCCTAGTTGTAGGATCCAAACCCATTCTGACCCATTAGCAGATCTTAAAACCAGATAACGGTTTTGGTTGTACTTCCTCTTTTCTATCCTTTCCCTACACACGTTGGTTACAGTCTACAACAGATATACTTGTTGTACCTCTTATGGTACTACTTCATTTACCGTACATATTCTTGTTGCTGATAGGTATTTGCGCCAGTGTGGGGAAAGATGAAAGGATGAACAGTTTTGAAGAGAGAAACCTATACTGTACACAGGAAAAATCATCAGATATATTACCAATATGCCGAGAATCGAACCCGGGACTCTCAGGTGCGAGCCAGGCAGCATACCAGTACACCACGACCAGGTAAAAGTTAATTCACATTGTCACAATCTTGCAACCAATGTCCCTCCGCCCCCACTGTGGGTATGAAGAGGATGAGTTAACCCCCTGGCACTCGGGCAAGTAGATGCTTTTAATCTATCCCAAGCACTTACGGCAAGTCAGAATAAAGAGAGAAACCTGTACTGGTCGTGTAGTGGTATGTTGCCTGGCTCTCACCTGAGAGTCCCGGGTTCGATTCCCGGCATATTGGCAATATATCAGATGAACAGTCTTATAAACAATCTAAGCTCAAGGCAGTTTATATGTACGGGTCTGTCTCAAGATTTCTGTGAGCACTTGTGTTTGCTTGGTTAACTACATTTAGGACGTTTAATCAGGGTGTAACGTTTGCTCATGGTGTAGGATGTAGTGTAGGTTCAGGGCTTCGTAATGGGGAGAGTGATTTAAGAAGGTGTTAAAATTGTCTGTTAACCATCGTATTATTCTTGAACATGGTTAAGTGGAGGGTGAAGGAATGAGTTTTGATGTGTGTGTGTGTGTGTGTGTAAGTGTGTGTGTGTGTGTGTGTCCCTTCCACAGAACACGCACCTCAGTAGTTATCATTTCGTGCCTTGTTACACACTCATGATTATCAGTCATTCTATCTGTCTGCCATGTAATCAGTCTATCAGTCAATCTGTCTATCTGTATGCCTATCTATCTATCTATCTGTTCGAATTTATCTATCTATCTATCTACGCGAATTTATCTATCTATCCATCTGTCTAGTGGTTGACACTATCCTGTGAAGGGTAGTCTAACCAAAAATATCTCCAATATTGTATACCCCTCTGCGAATAAATATTATTCAGATTACTGTTACCTAGTAGCCTTCGTCAATTTCGCCAACATAATGCACTGCTTTGCTGTATTGTGATTTGAGAGAAGTAGAAGACCAACAGTGAGACGGAAGGATGGCGTTGATATATGCGGAAAGGGTGTGTGACTTAGAAGGAAGGGAGCCAAGTGGAGACGGTTGTTTGTGGTCACCCTTTACCGGATTACGACGTCTTGCAATAGATAAATAAACATGTAGATAGATACTTTAATTCACTCCACACAGCCCTTCCTCCTTCTCACTTCGCCGGGATGAGGATAGATTTATTCTGACTAATAGTTTCCCTTCAAGGAGAAAGTCCTCTCTTGCAGTTGATCTCATAATGCTTGACACAGTACGAGCACAGTTACCCGGTACGTTAATAAACCGTACAATGTGAATGTGTGGCTGCGTCGTAGTGGATCTTTCAGCTCTATGTGGGTGTTGTTTATATAATCATCAAGGGACTGTCAGCCTCTTGACAAAGACGGGGAGTTGGTGGTATGATGGTTACCACATTCAACACACAACTGGGAAAACGTGCGTTAGACATCCGGCTTGATCGGAAAGGGATTCCCCTTATGTTTCCTATTCAACCAGCAGCATAATTTGGCAAATGGATGTAAATTCGATTGTTATTGTGTCCTGTTCCAGGGGAAGGCTGCGACTTAAAACAAAAATGATTGTTAACCATAACGACCCTCACGTTCTAGACAGGAATTATCTTAAACCTTCTTCTTCCCCTCTGATTTACTATTTTTGAACAGGTAACACACACACACACACACACACACACACACACACACACACACACACACACACACACACACACACACACACACACACAGAGAGAGAGAGATAGGTAGATAGATAGATAGAGGTGTGTGTGTGTGTGTGTGTGTGTGTGTGTGTGTGTGTGTGTGTGTGTGTGTGTGTGTGTGTGTGTGTGTGTGTTTCCGACTGCATCAGCTAATATCTATGGCTGGCCTCGCAATGCATTAATGAAGATTTCTATCATGATGAATCGTTGGTGGCTGTTGTGCTGAGGTTGGGGATCGCATTGCCGTGCTGTTTGTACTGCAAATGAAGGTGAATAATATTTCATCGTCGTGATATTCTGATTTTGTACGTAGGTTTTGAGTACTTATTTTGTTTTTGATACTCGCTTTAAGTGCTGCGTCTCTCATCTCAAGTGCAAGGAAAAGTTACTCACCATTCACCATTAAAGTCTGTAACCCCTTTAGATGGTGACTACTTTTTCATTTACATCATGCTGTCACCAAACTATTTAGTTCACCTAAAAATGGAATTGTAGTAGTGATGAGGTAAATGAAGATTGAATCATATATCGCAAGTTCGAGAAGCCTGTCTGAAGGTTTGATAAAATCGTGTGGTGATACCAAGAATAAGCTATGAAATACCTCACTGGAATGTAAGGATTAATTACAAACTCTTTTTCCGGTTATCATATCTACGCAGGGTCATATTTACCCAGGTATGTTCTTTATTGTAACCCCTTCAGTCCGGTTACGTAGTTTTAATTCATTCTTGCTAACGAAAGACGATTTTATTTAGCAGATTTCTCGAACTGGAGGGATTAGATACTGCCTTCGTTAACATATTTACAGGTAGAGGTCCTTCCTACGTTGAGACAGCAAGAAAAAATAAAATATACTTTCTCCTAGTGGAGGCATTTACTACAATAGACTTTCCTTTAGTTAAATTAAAGTTGCCTGGTGATTAAAAGAAAAGAAAAAAAAGAAATTAATAAGATTTCAGGGAGAGATTAAGCAGAAAAGCAGCAATATGTTTTTCATTTACAAGGTATACTGATTACTCTCACAGCACCGTACTCTGTATCCAATATGCCCAAAGCAATATATCACTGTCAAGTTAAGCTCTTCAGTGATTCACACCTCATGCGGGACATGTATTCTCTCTCTCTCTCTCTCTCTCTCTCTCTCGCTGAGAAAGTGCTCCATGGAGGAAAAACAAGGGCAGGTGACAGGACTCTTGTTGCCATTTACACCCCCCCTCCCCCGTAAAGATCCGCCTTAAGCATCAGGCCTCAGTTAAGATTCACAGACTTTGGCTTCGCTCCGTTTGTCTGTATTCAAATGGACGGACCTTTTCATAGGAGACACAGTGTGAAATCTGGGTACTTTAAATTTTTCTGAAAAAAGTTTCTGATTTAGATGACATAGCTAGATATCTTCAAACCTGTATATAAATGCGAAACTGTGGGGAGGGAAACTGTACATTAGAGAAAATTGTTTGTGAGTTTGTTAGGTGCTGTGAAGTACACTGCCTGATTAAAATGAACATTTACAAGACTTTAAAAAATTCTGTGAGGTTGAAAAACTACCAAAACCCGCCCCCACCCCCCCACACACAGACACACACACACACACACACACACACACACACACACACACACAGACGCGCGCGCGCACACACACACACACACACACACACACACACACACACACACACACACACACACACACACACACACACACACAAACAAACATACTCTGAATTACAGGCTTACGCTTTACACTACTGTACCACTCCATACTCTGTCACTTTACACACTGCCTTACCGCACGATGGGCTGTATTCTAAATAGATCTGGGGGAACTGGTAATTCCTCAGCCTTCACACTTTATTCTGCAAAATGCACCTGAGTATGATCTTGATGTTACTGATGCTGGCTATGTTTGTTATGGTGCAGTATTCAGAATAAATCAATAAGAAAGATGAGTTACGAAGCCTTCAACAGGGGCCTATGTGATACCATACTATCACACCACACAGTACCTCACCACAAACTACCACCCCACAAACTACCACCCCATAACTACCATCCCAAAAACTACCACCCCACAAACTACCACCCCATAACTACCACCCCACAAACTACCACTCCATAATCTACAATCCCATAAACTACCTCACCACAAAATACCACCCCACACACTGCCTCCCTATACACTACCTCCCCCATAAACTACCACACCAGACACTACCACATCAAACACCATCACACCAGACACTACCACATCAAACACCATCACACCAGACACTACCACATCAAACACCATCACACCACACACTGCCACACCATATATCATTCACTGCCTCGCCACGCACACTACCACACCACGCCTCACAACACCACAAAGTACTGCAGCACAGACTCCCTCATAGCACACTGTTACGCCACACACCACCACACAAAACGGTTATTATAACAACTTTGATACCATCCACACACAGACAGCAGAGGAGGACTAATGCCATCGAGAGTTATCTGAGAGGGGCGGCGGTCGACATTTGCCAGGAGGAAGTGAGGGAAAGAGGCGATGAGACAAAGCCAAGGGGACGTGTTACACAGATACAGACAGATGGAGATTAATACCTCTGTTAAAACGCGGTGATATGTGTTCGTGTTTGGGAAGAGGTGAGGTGAGGGTGTGAGAGGTGTGGATGGGAGTGGGGGTGGGATGTATATGTGGTTGGAAAGTTGTGGTTGGGAGGTGTTACACGGATACAAGCAAATGGGGATTAATACATGTACTTCTGATGAACAGGGTGATGTGTGGTCGGTTTGTGAGATGACAAAAGTGTGTGTGTATTTGGAGTGAAGGTAATAAGTTTGGTTGTGAAGTGAAATGTATGGGTGAAGTGTGGCTGTTGATGACTAGTTGTGAGTGGGAGGTTTGGTCTGAAGGTATGAAGTGTGGACGGTAGGATGGTGAAAGGTTTGTCTGACGGTGGATGTGTGGGTTAGGTGTAGGTGTAGATGCAAAGTTGTGAGTGGAAACTGAAGATGTGAGTGAGAGGTGTGGTAGTGTGTGGGTTGGGGTAAGGCTGTGGTGATATGTGGGAGGTGACATGAGCGGGTGAGAGGTGTGGTCGTGAGATGTGGATTGGATGTAAGGTGATGCAGAAGTGCGTGGGGTGTGATGCTGAAAGATGTATGCAGTAGGGTGGTGGTGCATGAAGGGGGTGAAGTGAGAAGAATAGATCAGGAGAGAGAGGTAGGCGATATATGGAGTAAGGTGTGGGGAAATGATATGTGGAACGGAGTGGAGTGGCTGTGAGGTGTAGAGGGTGCGGTAACAGTAAAATATAGATTTAAATGCAAATATAGTGTGATTAGGGTGAGGTGTGAGATAATGTGGCATGATGTGAAACATGGCACCGCGTGGAATTTTAAAAGGTGTACTGCTGAGTTGAATAAGCTAGAAAAAGTTAAAACCTTGGGAGGCTGGATTCTGGAAAGTGTTCTACATAAGGTATGAGGGAGAAAATACCGTGTCATCATAGGTACCACGCTGAGTACACTTTTCATAGCGCGCGCGCACACACACACACACACACACACACACACACACACACACACACACACACACGCACACACACACACACACACACACACACACACACACACACACACACACACACACATATATCCTTTTCCCTGGTACTTACAATTGCATTCAGCTTACGATAGACTTTTCTAACATACAGGTGTTAGATGTCGAGGTTATAAGTCCCTCTACTATCCAGGTAGTCTCTCAAACTGATCAATGCCATCTATAAATACCAAGGGAAATAACAGAAAGAATTACATTATCGGACTGAACGAGTAACATTTCTTTTTTCCTCGGTATATTTTCAGTGCGAACATATTTAGAAACTATTTTTTTCTGACTATAATGGCTTCATAATTAGGAATGCATGAGTGGCGTATTGACACCTGTACATATTTATCTGGCCACCACCTCTCCCTGGCTTACAGCTTATGACCATTATACTCGTAATGCCGGGAGTTATGGCATTCCCACAGTGGCCATAGTATGTGGTGGCACCTTGGAACTGGGAGAGACGGGGTGTAATGTGTATGTGTGTGTGTATGTGTGTGTGTGTGTGTGTGTGTGTGTGTGTGTGTGTGTGTGTGTGTGTGTGTGTGAGAGAGAGAGAGAGAGAGAGAGAGAGAGAGAGAGAGAGAGAGAGAGAGAGAGAGAGAGAGAGAGAGAGAGAGAACATTAATGTAGACAGAGAGGTGGGCAGAGTGGGTGCAAGAGTGTAAATACAGCATGTCTGCGAAGGAGCTTGAATGTCTATTTGTGAGTACACTGAGGCGTGAGTGACAAGAGAGTGATGATGATGATGATGATGATGATGATGATGATGATGATGATGATATGATGATGATGATGGTGGGGGACTGGAGGCTGCAGAAGTGAAGAGACGGAGTTAAGCGCAGTGATAGATGAAAAGATAGTGTTGGAGTGATGATGATGATGATGATGGTGGTGGTGGTGGTGGACTGGAGGCTGCAGAAGTCACGCGATGCGGTAAATACAAAGATAATGTTGCAGTGTGTGTGTGTGTGTGTGTGTGTGTGTGTGTGTGTGTCATTGTGTGGTTAGCCTCTTCAGCCTGAGGATGTCCCTTTATGGTTTATTCTTGCTTATCCCCGACGATTTATTCAGGAGCATGGTGGTGAGTGAGGGAGAGGAGGAGAGGAAGACTGAGAATGAGGTAGGGGGTCGGAGAGCAGAGGTATAGGAGTGAGGGGTGTGTGATATGGAGAGGGGGAAGCCTAATGGCAGAGGATAATCACTTGGAGGCGATTCGTTTGTTGCCATCCTTTCTGGTCTTAAGGCGTCTAGCTATAAACAGCTATAACAAAACCAAATTAACAGATGAAAGCACAATTATAAATAACTTATAAAAGAATCAAAAGTACTCAGGGTGGCTCACATTTCCCGCCAGGAGAGAGAGAGAGAGAGAGAGAGAGAGAGAGAGAGAGAGAGAGAGAGAGAGAGAGATAACGGTATAGAAAACGTGGCAACACTGTACACAGGTGCGGACCACACCACAGCCGCAAACGTGCGCGAGTCCTACTATAGATAAATTTTTAAAAAGTATCTTAATAGGGACACGATTATTAAAGTCTGCAAGTCTTACCTCCAGTTTGAAAAGGGCTTAAGGCTGAATCAGATCCTCGGGAGATCTTTATCTATATACCCTGGCTGCTTCCCCCCTTAGAAAGGGAGGTAGCTGGGACAGGACAACACATTCCGAATTTACTCATGCGCACACACACACACACACACACACACACACACACACATATATATATATATATATATATATATATATATATATATATATATATATATATATATATATAAATATATATATATATCGTAGCCCCAAAGGATGGAGGGACAAAT